>NC_086245.2:25408286-25678286 GCF_036321145.2 Pelmatolapia mariae | reverse complement strand
CTACATGGTAGACCTGTGCAATCTTCTGCAGTCCAATAACACGGTCATGCCATAACACAGGGGTGCCCAATCCCAGTCCTCGAGAGCTACCGTCCTGCAGCTTTTAGATGGATCCTTGTTCCGACACACCTGAATCAAATGAATGGCTTGTTATCAGGCATTTGCCAAACTTGATGGCATGCTGAAGAGGCAATCAAACCATTTGATTCAGCTGTGTTGGAGTAGGGATGCATCTAAAAGCTGCAGGACAGTAGCTCTCGAGGACTGGGATTGGGCACCCCTGCCATAACATCTTCTTATTTGACCTATAATCCGGAATACATGAGCTCCGTTAAGACAATAAAGACCATGAACTGACAATGAATAGGACTGATTATATTGGTGGTGTTCCTGTTTTGTCCTTTCTGTTTACAGTACAACAGCAGAACACATTTTTGGTTTCCAATGTATCTTTTCAGATGCGAAACATGTTATTAAGTAGGTTGAAATGGTAAGCAGATTTTCAAATCACAAATATATTTGCATTTATTTGTGCCACAGATAGTTTGATCCACCAAGGTTTTTATTTTTGATGTAAATGTAATGCATAACTTGTGGTCACGAGCACCATCTATATAATCAAGCAACAGTTTTGGACAGAAATTCAGCATCATAGCAGTGGTATGTTTACAATAAATCTTGGTTTGATAATTTCAGTAAATGTGGTACTCCTAAACAAATCTGTAAATACTTAACCAGATTTCCCACATGCTCAGTGACCTTAAGGTTGCATTTAGTTTTTGGCTTCATGAGATTATTAGCTTCCAGGTGGAAAGGGATGTTACTTTGAATCCCTGTTTGGACAAACAGTATTTCCAGTTCAGGAGAAAACGTGTAGAATTCCTTACTAGAGGACCTCAGTCTGAATCCTGACTGGCGTCATCTTAAATTTAAATGGGCACTGGTTTTAAAATAAGATTAGTCTTCTAGTCATGGTCTCCTGCTTGTTGTTTTTTGGTGCATTGTTCGTGTCGTGTATTTTAAAGCTCATGATAATGTAAATTAGGTTAGGTTATACATTTTACAGTAATTTCATTTTAAAGACTTCTCTCTTTATACAAATTTCCACATAAAATTGCATCATTTCAATATTTCTTACATTGCAGACAATAATGTGGCCCTCACATGCAGCGATGATGGCTGTTCTGATAGTGGTGGTAAGTGTTACTTGCTCACTAGTAGAGTCGTTGGTATACTGTCTCATGAATAAGCAGCATTTATGATAAACTGCCTAAAGTTATGTATGTGACATTGACTAATATAAGACACTGATGTTAGCCTGTTAGCTTGGGTTCCTAATGGTAAAATGAACTGGGTGGCATGTTACAGCCAAATAAACACACTGTTGGCCGAGTTCAGTGCTCAGTAATCTATACAACATATAACACTTAATCATGTACACTCACTCTATAGTGAGCTCTTTTATTACAGCAAGAAATAGACTGAAAAACACATGAAATCTGCGGGTTTATCACCACAACCCAGATTCTAATTTAAAAACTGTTACATTTGTCAAATGCATTTTTATACAAATGCCACCTTGTAATGGCTGTGCAGTGTTTTTTTTTTCCTTTTGCTTTTTAAATTTATCTTAACTAAAAGAAGAGTTACCATTTATATACTCCTGATGGCTAATATTTAACATCTGGTGTCAGTCACAGGTGAAAGTCCCATAGCAGCTACTCAGAGTGATCCTCAGGGAAATGAGGAGGAGGAGGAGGAGAAAGGAGGAGGCAGTGAGATGGATGAAGGTCAGATTTTCCAGAGGAATTCAAATCTAAACTGAGAATTAACACTAGGGGTAGGAAGCACTGAAGAACACAAAAAGGAATGTCACTGATGCCCTGACAGAGGGAGACTAAATTCCATATATAGACAGGAGGGTAATTAGTAAAAGTGGGGACACATGGGGGAAAAAAAAAAAAAAAAACGAACAAAAAACACCTGAATTGAATCTAACTAATGAGACAAGGAAGCACAAGGAACTCTGACTCTCAAAACAATACAGGAAGAGTGACGACTGAATGGGGAGAAACATACACATGAATAAACTAAAGATAAATGAGAATTGAAAGCTAGACCAAATACATCAGGATTATGCAAAAGAAAACATTAAACAAACCGTCAAAACCAGTGATTTATCCCAAGTGACCGGTGAGTTTGCCTGAAATGCCAGGAGGCTCGTTCGAAAAGATTGCGCCCGAGAGGACTGCCTACCTTCAGCTGTAGAGCAGGGCGATATTGATGGGTTTAGATTTTATTATTGTCATTTTTATTGAGAAACATGTAATCATTTGTGTTTAGAAGTATATAGTTGATGGCATATTGGAAGAATGTCTCATCCTAGGAGGTCTGTGACAACTCTGTGTAGCATGAAGAGGGGAGTGCGTTTACTCCTCTTCAGAGTGTTCTGGCATAGATCACACACCTCCTAGGAGAGGTCGTATCTTCTCTTGCTGATATATGGTATAGCAAACACGCGTATATCTGTTTGAGTGTAAGGGCCTTTTGTTCAGATGTACCGCTAGACTCCTGGCACCAGCTTTGGGGAGTCTTCATGGGGTCACATCTTGACCCCCCCCCCCCCCCCCCCCCCCACACACACACACACACACACACACACACATATACACACATACTTACACGACACACACAGACAAGGTATTCTTTGTTCACATGTATACCTATGTAAGACGTTATATGTTAATGACCCTATGCATATTCATGTAACCACATTAAAAGGAGTGCTATGGGGAACCTGACTGAGAGTCTGACGGAGGTCAAGTGGGTGGAACGACACTTGGCTCCAGGCAGGCCTCCCTCATGCATGAGTAACACAAAGAACTTTGCCTACTTGTGTCTTGCTTTTGCTGTGTAGTAAATTGTCCTGAACGTTCCAGCGAATAGGTTTATGCTACAAACCTATCAGATATTACCAAAAATATTTATCACGATATACATTTGAAAATTTGCGATAACGATATAACTGACGATATAATTGACAATACTTTACAACTCCACAACTTTATTAGTGCAAAAAAAACCCCCATCAATGTATTTTCACTTAAACAAGCAGCTGTTTTTTATGTGCATTAAAGTTATATAAAAATTTAACAGTGCAAATGCAAATTCCTTGCTGACAGTTTAACCAAAAGGCATTTCCGGTGGAAATTGGCTGACATATCCTGAGCATAACCATGTATAATATCCACAAAACTTAAAAAGAGGTTATACACACACAATACGGTAATATTGTGTTGAAGCACAGTACGTATCACTCCGCGAGGCTCCTGCCTATGATAGCTGTAATGGTCTGACAATCCATCAAGCGGTGCGGATTCGTAGCTTAGCAAAGTCGTACTAATGAGATATCAGGGGGTGGGTTCCACACAACCACTCAGGACCGAATTTTAGAGAGGTTTAGAGACAGAGCGTCAGACTGTGGATAAATGATGAAAGAAGTAGGCTGAAATTTAATGGATCCGAGAGCCGTCAACCTGTCCATGCTCACCTAGACCCCAGTAACCAGCTACTGGGCTTCAGCCACCCTGGCAGAGGTTAGATGTTTGCATGTGTGCAAAGTTCAGGCAGCACCCAATGATCTGATGGAGGAGAAATTCCACCTCAGCTCAGGAGGCTTTTGGAGTTATGCTTTCAACTACAGAGAAAGTGAGCTATATTTCTATCAACTGACTCTGAAGGACTGATGTAACTTCTGTACCAGAACAGAGAAGTTGACAAAGGAAGTGCTTTAGCCCTTAGAGAAAATGACCCAACTTCTCTCTTGATTTATTACCTCAGTAAATACGTTGAACACTTTGTTTTCAATTTCAGTAATATTTTCCTTGCCTAAGATTACTGTTAAGAGTTTTTGCTTTCTACAGGCAGCACGGTGGCATGGTGGTTAGCACTGTTGCCTCACAGCAAGAAGGTCCTGAGTGGAATTCCACCATCACTGTGTGGCGTTTGCATGTTCTCCCCATGTTTGTGTGGGTTCTGTCTGGGTACTTTGGCTTCATCCCACAGTCCAAAGACAAGCAGAACACACAAGGGGCTACAGTTTGCATGTGCTCATCAAAACTGGTGAGATTGGAAAAACATCAGGTCTAATGAGTCTCGATTTGTGCTGTGACATTTGGATGGCAGGGTCTTGCATCAACAGAATGACCACAGAATATCCATCTTCTGATAGACACTTTTAGCAGGTTAACATGTCACAAAGCTCAAATCATCTCAAACTGGTTTCTTGAGCATGACTTTGAGTTCACTGTACTCAAATGGCCTCCACAGTCACCAGATCTCAGTCAAACAGCACATTTGGGATGTGATGTTGTGCAGCCAGCAAATCTGCAGTAACTGTCATGCGAATACGAACAAAAATGTCTGAGAAATGTTTCCGACACCTTGTTGAACCTGTGCCATGTAGAATTAAAGCAGTTACGACCAAGAGGTTTCCAACTACGTACAGCAGGAAGGTGTGGTGAAATGCTTAACTGGAGGCATGAAAATGGTAGCCCATAAACCAATGGATTACATCATTTTTGCTAATCTTTTGCATAAGGTTTTAGGTATAATTCATGGCAAACAGGATTAGTATTATTAATACCAGTAACAATTTCAACCTGAAATAATCATACCTTGATAACACCTCAGTTCTGTGAATTACAGGTCTTCCGACCTGCCAGTCATTGTGTGGTGTTGGTTTCCATAACTCAGCAGTTTATCTGGATAAAAATGTTATGAGAAAAGATTCTAAAAACCAATTTAAAATTGGTCATTTTCAGAATGAAAAATGACGTATCAGACTTGTCCGAAGCATCTTAAAAGCAACTACAAACATATCAAATTATGAAATCACAATGCAGAGTGCATACATGCACTGATGTGAAATACGAGGCATTTCCCATGAACTGTTCCCTGCTGACTCATTTATTTTATATGGAGTAACTTCAGCAGTTCCCTTACTTCCTAAGGTGTTGCCCCATGCATAGGTTTTCATGACATAACCGTGGGACCAAACAAGAGTACACTAGCTCATGACCCTCAAAGGACAGAGTTTGTCAGCCCTCAGTCTCAAACCAGGGATCTTATACATGTTAGTGAACAGATTAATGACTACACCATAGATTTTACAGATAACAGATATCGTGGATAGACTCAACCAGTTCTTGACTTTTTTCTCCCAAACCCAAACCATAACGTGTTCCCTTGCTCTATTTAGTTTTTGTAACAAACTGAAAGTTACACAATTAATTAGACACCCCCCATCCCCACCACCAAATGTGTATTTTTTTGTGAGAATCTACAGCATTATCATAGTCAAACCTCAATTCATGTCATTTCCATACGGGGGTTTGATTCCCCCCCAACCCAAAGGTGTATTTTCTAAATGTCAGTGTTGCCTAACATGCATGGCCTAAGACAACATGTGAATTGGACAGACTGGTATCAAATAATCTTGATTGCTGGATATTCCATTAAAAAAAAGAAGAACTGAGGGGGAAATACCTCTTACGCTGCCAACATCACTGAATCATTTCTTGGTGCGGCTTCTCTATTATTGTGTGTAAACTAGTCACCGAAAAGCAACAGATTAAATTAAAATTCAAAATATATAATGTTAATAATATGAAGAGGGATAACTTCTTACTATTATTTGTAGTGGTAGAAGCATTTTTATTATATATGCAATATTACTACTATATAAAAAATAATTTAAAAAAACAAAACAAGCAACGACTTCTTATTGAATTATTAAACATAGAAGATTATGTCTTTCCATCATAAGAGAAATGAAGGGGACTTTTTTGGCCTAGAAGCAGCTAGTGTGTTGCATATGTTCTACCCCTCCCATCATATGGGTTGGTATTGACACCATGGAAATAAACTGACATAATTTTCTGTGTCATTGTGAATGTTGAAGGAGATTTGTTCCATAGACACCTTATACTAGTGTTTTCTACGCTTAATCCAACACTATTATGTTCTATTTAAATCCATATTCCTTTTTATAGTTTGCAGTGAACTTTGTAAAACCATTGCTTAATGGGCCAGAAGTACAAGTCACTCTTTACTAACACATTGTAGATAAGTTTATTGCTGAACGACACAGCTAGCAGTCTCACACTCTTTAGATTTTTGAAGTTTTGTTTGTAACAGTTTAGTCTCTCACACCTTACCCTTTTCTCCCCAGTATCACAACAGTATGACTCCCAAAGTACGGCTGAGTAAACAAACAAGGACTCTGAAGTCAGAACAAAAAGATACAGTTGGAAGATTAATGACTGCGTTTTGTATGATGCGTAGTAAACTACCCCCTCTTCTTCTTCTCTGTGTTGTTGTTCTTGTGTGTGTATACATTAGCCATACTTACAAAAAACATTTGAATTTCATTTAGAACTGAGATTCTAAGTTGTAAGCAGAAATCTTATGCTCAGCCAGAAGCATCTTTCCCCACTTTCACAATGCTGAGGTGTCAAATCCACTACCGCCAACAGATGGTTTATTATACGCGGGGCGAGAAGGGTAAGCCACCCCTTACTTACACAGCCACACAGACTATAGATTTTTAAAGTTGTGGTGTATAATGGTTTAGCCACAGATGTAACTTCCACTTTTGATAAAGATCACTCCGCCTGCACATTTCTTAAGAAATGAAGCGTTTTTATTAAGCTCTTATTTATAAATGTCTACACAATAATAGACACTGTAAACTCTGTGAAATTATAGTCTTCTGCTTCGATTGGTTTGCATTTTAAACTCCCAATCTTTCAGGTTGTTATGAACGGCTTATATTTCTAACGTTTTGTGATGTAAAAGTGATCCATGCTGCTTTTTTATTTAGAGTTAACTGATGGCATGATCATAGGGTGATTTTTCGTTTCTATGTGCCGATGGGTTTTTTTTGTTTGTTTGTTTTTTTGTAACTGTATAAACAATGAAAGGTGGTGGATTGGCCAGATGCTGCCAGGTGTGTAAAAATAACTCAGTTGTTTGGTGGTTGCTATGGCGGAGCTTCCACAGAGGCCAGCAGGTGGATGAGAGACAGGGAAGGCAGGAGGAGAGACCCGAGGTGGAAAGTCCGAGTTTCAGGTGAACTGAACTTCAGGTAAGAAGTTATGACCTGCAGTCTAACTGGGTCAGATATAAACCAAGTTTAGGTGTAGTTTATTTTCGTTGTGCTGACTTTTTACAGTCAGTTACAATAACTCGTACTGCGTACTAGCTAGCATGACGGAGTTTCTATACAGCTGCGTGGGTGCTATGATGTCACTGATAGTGAACTTTATTTTATTCATAAGGTTAGTAGAGTTGCCAATCGTCCCGTATTCAGAGAAAATATTACGCGTTTTGTGTTGAGCTGAAAATGAACACAGTTTGTCCCGGACTTCAGCTAGAATGGAAAAAGACACAAAGCTGGAGTTATTCTGCGTCTTTATGCTCTCAGCTGCCTCTTCTTCTCTCATTCTCTCCCCCTCCCTATCCTGTTGCTACTTCAATCATGAACTGATCATTGTTTATCTGATCGGTATTTCTGACGCAAGTCCCGTCTCTCTTGTTTATCTCCCACTCAGAGCCGTAACACCATCCATGGCTGCAATATGGAACAGATGTGGGTGTGTCCTCATCTCCCAGAGGCGTCCAAATCGTCATCAAACAGCCCTACAGACACAAAAACGTGTGAAAAAATAAACAACTAGACTATCAGCAGTGATTTAACTACTTTAAGACCTCTGTGAAAATCATTTACAGTATATATCACAGAATTTAAGGCCTTTAGTACTTTTCTCTGTATGCTCTATGATTATAAACTGAATCAATTTCAGCTTTCGTTTTTCATGATGTATATTGTATTAATAATTACATTTCTTAATCTGTGTCTTTACCACACAATTGCCACACAGGTGTAGATACTGTAGGTTCAGTGAATGCTTAAATTGCACTGAATGGCCAGTATATTCTAATCAATGTTAAGATTCAGCATACTGTGTTAGAGGCTGGGATTTGATGAATTCATCATATATACAACCTTTGATCATCATTTATGTCCAGTTGAGAATGAATCTGTGCACTCACATATTAAATGAACTGAAATCAGTAGTGTGATCTCCAGTCTTGATATAAGGAATGAGAGAACTGACAGCTGGTATTTTAATCAGCCTGTTTCAGTTGTATCACAAAGTAATGTGGTAAAGTCTGGACTGATGAGTTTACTGTCAGCATTTTAATCACTAGTTTAAAGGCTGTAGGTTGCAACCATTGCTCTAACACTGTATAAATGTAACAGGGCTCAGTGCTGATTCTAATAGCTGAGTTGCTTCCAGCTTTATTTGTGAAGAGCACAGCAGCTTACAAAACACGTAGCTAGCTTGTGCAGCTGCGAAGTGAAACTTTCATAAGCTAAGATGACCTTAAAATTAGTGATGTGTCGGCATACTTACCAACCTTGAGACCTCAGAATTAGGGAGACATTCAAAAGAGCTGTTGGGGGGGAGAGAGAGAGAGAGACAGAGTGGTATAAAAATACTTATATATGTCACGATCTGAGGAGGCAGACCGTGCGGTGGTGTGTGTGTGGACCCAGGTGCGAACACACGAGAGTAGACTGGAGTAAACTTAACTGAAAGCGAGCCTTTATTGTGGCTGGTGACAAGAAGTGCAAACAAGGCAGAAACGCAGTGACAAACTAAACTATAACTAAACTGGGAAAATGATACTAGGAAAAGCTATGAAGACACGGGAAACCATAACTATAAATACAGAGACTGGCTGTGACAACATGGAGGGTGGAAACACAGACGACGCAACACAGACTGCATGAAACACAGAGACTAAATACACATGAGGGATAATCAGGGGAAGTGGCCACACATGGGAACACAGCTGACACACATGAACCTAACGACAGGACAGGAGAAGTGAAACTGAATACACTGACATAGAATACAGACTTTCAAAGTAAAACAGGAAACATGGAGATTAGACATGACATGAACTAAACATAACCACGCAGACATGACACATGAACCAGGGAGACTTAGTGCAGGGGGAGATGACATAAACAACAAAGGAACAAAGAACTAAACAGCAATCTCAAAATAAACTAGACGAGCTAAACTAGGGCACAAATGAATACAAAAGATACATAAAACTCAAACACTGGGTCGCTCGACCCAGGACCATGACAATATATACAAAACACTTGAATTTCACAATGTTTATTTATCGGCCACAACAACGGGGTGTCCAAATTCAGAGGCTGCGTCCACCTGAGGACCCGGCCTTCGCGATCTAAGTGGGCCGGGTCCTCCGAAAGCCAGGTAGACCAGAAATGAGCGACTGTGAAATTGGACGGTCTAGCCTTCAGAATTACGTCACTGTCTGCTCCTTGCTATATAAAATACAACCGGACACTGGCGTAAATGTTCGACCGTCTCACACTTCTGTTTAATCAGTTTTCTGTTTGATGTTTATTCAGCTGTGTGAAAACCCCGGAGGAACCCTCCCGAGGGATTAATAAAGTTTTATCTAATCTAATGTAATAACTTTAATCTCAGCCAAACCGATTTACTCATGAACTAATAAAACACAGAAAAAGGCCAAACAATAACATGTTTAAGTTAAGTGACTTATATATCATGTTTAACCTGAGTAGCGAAAGACCGCGGGGGTTTGAAAACGATGTGCCGGGAGTTTGCTGTTTTCCCCGGCTCAGACATTTGAAGTTTACACAGCTACATTCTCGCCTGAAAATATGTTAAAAGTTTATTTTGCGACCCAGAAAGAGTAATAAGAGTAATATTAAAACTAAGTAGCTGCAGTAGTAGTAGCCATTTTTGGAAACTAGAATTGGCTGGGCCAATCTGGGATATGGTTTTTCAATTTTCTTGTCCGGGTGGAAAAACGGGAGAAATACGGGAGAATGGTGGCTCTGGGAGATTTTCGGGAGGGGCACTGAAATTCGGGTATCTCCCGGAAAAATTGGGGGGGTTGGTATGTATATGTGTCGGTCGCGAACGAAACGGCTCTTAGAGCCGGATCTTTGAAGTGAACGATGCAAGCCGTGTTTTTTTTTTCTTTATCTCACCTTCTCTCTCTCTCTCTCGCACTTTTTTTCCACTTCACTCCGCACGCGAGCCTTGTGCTTTGCGCTGGGAAAGGGGGGAGGGGCGGTAATTACAACAGACAACAGAAGTGCTCCAGAATGCTAGGCGCAGTGTTGAGCTTTTGTTACCTAGTCGCTACACAAGCCAGGAAGTACCAACGACTGGATTTGGTGTGTGGTAGTAACAGGTAAATTAACATTGAATTATTTGAATATATATATATATATATATATGAGTGCTTGTGTATAAATACACAAACAATACACATGCTTTCAATTGTGTAATTTAAGTGATCTAGGTAGCTCTGTTTTGGAAGTTCAGTTAAAGCTAGAAATATGTTTTGGATTTTGTACGTGCTTTTTGGAGTTTGTACATGTTTTGTCTCTAGGGGCCACCATATATATTTATATATAAACATATATAAATAAAACCATTACATTAGTAATTCCTTTTGTGCATAAGTTATTGTTATGTAATTATTGTTAATAATAAATTAATTAAAGCAACAAAACAACCTGAAGAGCCAGTTGGGAGCCGAAAGAGCCGGTTCTCTAAAAAGAGCCGGAAATCCCATCACTACTTAAAATAACGGGGCTACGTGCGGTGATGCTAGTGTTAGCCATGTTAGCACGTTACCTTCAACAGGTGGTCAGACTGAATAAACAGGCACACAGTCAGAGGTTGGGCTCTCCGTTTCGCTGCAGGGTCCCTTCATTCTTCACACATCCGTGTCGAGCCGAGTGTAAATCCCGAGGGTGAACGGCCGTTGTACAAGCACACACGGGCGAAGCTATGAGGTAGAAAAATCCAGGCTGGCAGACAGTCTGTGTCTGACCAACCAATTAGAGAGCTCCTTACATCCCACGGTGTAACTAATTTGAATAGCAGCAGGATTTTTAAAATGAAATTGTTAATCCAACAGCTAATCCAAAAGTTAATCCCTGAGCGAACAGGAAAGGGAAATGGATTTTGAAATGAGGAGTGGAATTGCCATTTTAAAAAGCATTTTGAAAATCACTTAATTAAAGTGCAATTCGAAAGCGGTTTTTGAAATGAAGTTTATTAAAGTGGAATTCAAAAAAAAAAATTTGAAATGAAGTTTTTTAAAAGCATTTTAAAAATGCAGTTTATTAAATTGCAATACAATTGCAGAATTTATTCTAGCACAGAATTCTTTATTTCGATGCGCGTGGCTCTTTTGGTCCTCCATACCTTGTACAACGAAAGCAGGATGTGATCTGATGATGTATTACGCAGTTGAGTGGTCGCTTTGCAGCCATGATCGTATAGTGGTTAGTACTCTGCGTTATGGCCGCAGCAACCCCGGTTCAAATCTCGATCATGGCAGAGTGGTTGTGCTTGCAAATAAGGGAGCATCTCATTTTAAGTGGTGACTAGTTGTTTTCGCTTTTTATCTTTTGGTGCCTTGTCACTCTACGTCCTGAGTACTGAGACAGGATGCAGAGTGAGTACTCAGTACTGTTGTTTTGTTTTGGTTTGTTGTCTGAGGCAACGAGTTCCTAAAACACTTTACGTTCTGGGAACTAATTAGACTGTACCTTTTCATGCTTTTACCAACCTCTTGTGGTAAGATGTGATCATGTGTTTGCTTTGCTGAATTATTTGGCAGTTACTGCCTTTAGGCTGCACTGATTGATTGATTATCCACCTGCTCCAACTCCTTATGAAACATATGTGTAATTGAATAATGATTTAAACTCATTATTCTGGTGATAGTACAAAGACAACAGATATTCAAAATGAAGTCTGTATTTTCTTTTGAAAGCTTCATGGTCATACTTTTTTTTTGGATTTCAGACAGAAGAACAAACATTTCACTCTCATTCTTGTTCCACTTTATCTGCTTTAAAAGCTTCATATCAATGCCGTGACCTGGATTTGAACCAGGGTTGCTGCGGCCACAACGCAGAGTACTAACCACTATACGATCACGGCTGCTCAGCTGTAGGCTGAACATCCATGTAGTCAATCACCTCCAATCCACAGGAGTCCATTTTAAACCCACTAAGTAGGACTGTATTTTTGAAGTTTGACACGTTTAGGTTGTATCAACATTGGAACTACACGAGACGTTCCTGTGTTAACGCAGATACTGTTACTGTGCCACGTGCATAAATGTGTGCATCATTGACACAGATTTTTGAGATCTACATAAAGGAAAAAAGCACAATAAAGATTGTAAGTGCAACGAAAAGCCAGACGTGTTTTGATGATGTATTATGCAGATGATTCATTTCTACGAAGCTGTGATCGTATAGTGGTTAGTACTCTGCGTTGTGGCCGCATCAACCCTGGTTCGAATCCGGGTCACGGCAGAATGGTTGTGGTTTCAAATAGGGGAGCTTAACAATTTAAGTTGTGTGTTGTTTTCATTTTTAATCTTTTGTCCTCTTCTCACTCTATGTCCTGAGTACTGAGTCGGGATGTAGAGTGAGTACTCAGTACTGTTTTTTGAGGCAACGAGTTTCCCAAAAAAAATTTAAGTTCTGGGAACTAATTCGACTGTACCTTTTTATGCCTTTACTGACCTGTTGTGGTAAGATATGATCATGTAAATACTGTGGTGAATTACTTGGCAGTTACTGCCTTTAGGTGGCACTGAATGTCTATAAGACAGCACATTTCACACCTGCAGCCATGTCACGTTTAAAGTCGCTTAAATCACCTTTTCTTCCCCCACTCTGATGTTCAGTTTGAACTTTTGTGGGTCATCTTGACTTGACTGTTTTCCAGCCATGTGACTGGCTGATTAGATATTTGTGTTAATGAGCAGTTCAGCAAGTGTACCTAACACAGTGGCCAGTCAGTGTATTTTAGTCATTAGGCTCTTTAAAATGTGTTGCTGCCATTTCTGTTGTAATATTTCTAGTAACACCACTTTAACTGCAGTGAGCACATGAAACATCCTGCAGATGTCTTACTGCAGTCTTCACACAATGGGAAGTGTGTTAATTGTGGAAATATTTGTTAGTTCTGGTGGTAAATTGAGTTTATTTGCTACAGACAGTGACTGAAACTAATTTACTCCTGACTCCATGGGCCCCGACGTGAACTTTTGAGCACATACTTCATCGTTTTCATGTCCAGATTTCCCAAATAAACTTTTAGCTTTAGAGTGATTTTTCAGAAATTAGAAGTACATTAATTAAAGTGTACATTGAAGTAAAGTGTGTAACATTAATTAAAAAAAAAAAAACCCACTGCTCCATGGTGGTGAAGGTGAAAAACTCTATTGGGAACTTTTGATTGGAAAAGGGAGGAAAAGTTATATATATTTTTATTCAGTGTGCTGACTGAGGAGGCCCAGGCTGTGACAGTTCAGTGCCTGGAGTATTTTCAAGTATCATTAAAGTTACAGCATGTAAAATCTCACCATTAGATTGCAATCAATTAAATTCATTTTTCTTATCCCTCCTAATCCAAGTCCAGAAACCAAGAAGTAACTCCAGTAGGTACGTAGCTCTGCTAACTCTGGTAATTCTGACTGTCGTTAAGTATATCTTTGTTTCATCTCTTTATTTGCTTTTTGGACACCTGAGTTTACACAAATCTCTTAAATCATATTAACTTTGGTGCACAGAAAAAAAAACCTTTTGGAGTAACTTTTCATAATTTGAGACTCTAGCATTGAATTTTCAAAACAGAATTTTCTGCTTTAGTTGTATTTATCAACCAAAAATACTACGGAACCACCGAGAAGACAAATCATTAAGGATGTGTTGTCAGATACAGGTGGAGGTGTGGCTGTCTTAGTTCTCTTTCTGTAGCAGAACTTCAAAAGCTGACTCAATTCTTCTGACCAGTTCTTGTCTGAGGTTCAGACCAGGAACAACGTAACTATAATATTGAACCTGAAGTATGATTCTCCCATCCACCAGGGAATCGCTGCCAGCTGTGGGTTCACCTCCTCCTGCTGAACCCATAGAGCAGCAAACAACCAGTGCAGAGACAGCCTCAGTCTTGTGTTTCAGGTGTCAGATCTGTTCCCAGGCTCCTGCACTCTTGTTCCACACACCTGAGCTCCTGGTTATCATGGAGAAATTCCTTCCATCGACGCTCATCGCTCAATGGTCTGTTAGGTAAGTCCAGCTCCCTGTGTTCTGCACTGCAGTTTCTGCTCTCTGTTCAGCAGCTTCTTCTTTGTGCAGATACTCCGGTCTGGAAAATTGAGGAGATCTTTTGGAGAGAATCCTGCTGACAGAAGGGATTAGTGTACTCATCCATGTCACCTGATCTCTGACATCATTGCAAGGAGACCTCTGCATTGAGCATTTCCACTGATGTGAACTTTTACACCAGAGTTGTGTCTTTCAGTCCACCTGCTCCCACTACTTATAAAACATATGTGTAATTTAAAAATGATTGAAACTCTAATCATTATTCTGACGATAGTACAAAGTCCACAGATATTCCAAATGAGATCTGTATTTTCTTTTGAAAACTTTATGCTCATTCTTTTACCACCATGCTGCATCAGCTGTTCTTTGATCACTGTAAGGTTTCAGAAACTGAGGAAACCACTGATAAAGGTATCAATTTAAAAGGTATACTGTGCCTCGTTCCCCAGTTATTGCATAAGAACATTTTCACAAAACTTGACCTCTGACTTTTACCTTGAGGTTGAGGAAAATCATATTTACTTCTTTCTTGAGTTATCACATTCACAAGATTTACAGAAAACTAAAAAGTGCTTCAGTAAATATATTGTACCGGCTGTATTTCCTGAGGAGGCTGAGGAAATTTGGTATGTCGGCCAAGATCCTCAGCAGCTTCTACAGCTGCACTGTGGAGTGCACATTGACCAGCCGCATCACTGCATGGTACGGCAGAACTACTGCTATGGATCGCAAACGCCTGCAGAGAGTGATAACAACTACGGAGAAGATCATCAGGACTCTGCTGCCCTCTCTGCAGAGCATCTACCACCGCAGAGTCCAGAGGAGAGCTGCCTCCATCCACAAAGACCCCACACACCCTCAACACGGACTGTTCACACTTCTGCCCTCGAGACGAAGGTTTAGAAGTGTGAAATCCAGAACGTCCCGACTCAACAACTCCTTCAGCCCCACTGCTATCAGACTCCCGAACAGCTGACGTAACTCAACTGCAATTTGCACATCAGGACACACTAAGTTCATTTTGTACATTAAGCTCCTTTGTACATCCATCTGCATTGACATCTGCATACCTCACTTGTCTACACTTACTTATTTTTGTACTTATTTTCATTATTTTTATCCTTATTTTTATCTTGTTCCTTTAACCCTTACCTAACTTGGCATTTGCGTATGGACAGGAAAGGAAGAATTTCATTGCTCACAGAAATGGTATTTCTTCTGTATACATGACAATAAACACTTTGAATCTTTGAATCTTGAATCTTTGAACAACTCGCTCAAGGAAATGACACACAGTCAGGATTTCCTTGATTCTTTATTTAACATGAAACATTGCCAGCTTGGTGAAAAACACAGGGTGATCCTGAGATTTAATAATGAAACAGCAGCTTCAGATAAGACTTTCTGGTAGCTGAGATCAGCACCGTGTTAAGGACGAACACTTTGACCAGACTTTGTGTGTGTACATTTTTATCCAAAAAGTTGTTGAAAGTGGGCAAAATCCATCAGAGTATGGATGACATGTCACAGTAAAAGAGACTGAATTTAAACAAATTTGACGAAACAGAAGATTTCCAACAAAGACATAACACAGCCAAAAAAAATAAAAGGGTTAAAGTATTTTTAAAAAATTCAAAATGATGTTTAAAAACAGCTATTTGTATCAAGTTATGCCACATTTTCTCAAATAAAATAAATATAATAAAGTAAAATAGGTATTAATTCAAAAAAATATATAGTATAAAATATAAGAAAATGTTTGGTTTGTAGTGCCACCTTTTGTGTAGGAACACATGAGTAAAAATGTCATTGATCCAGCGTTGATGAATCATATCAAGAAGTCAAAGCCTTTATGCCTTCGACTTTATGGAAGCAGTTTTTTTATCGTTAATTTCTGAACTCTTGTGCTGCTTTTCCCTAACTCAGTAAGTCGTTATAGAAATTACAAAATAAAGTAAATAGTGCACAGCGTGCGGTTCCTTTTTGTTATTCACTGATCACCGGCTACAAGTTGACTTCTTAAATTGTTTTTATTAATATGTATAACGTCATGTATCTATTTTTGTCTCATCTCTCGTGCGGATTTCAGACTGAAGAATCACAATTTCACCCTCCTTCTTGTTCCACTTTATTTGCTGTATTTGCTTTAAAAGCTTCACCTCAATGCTGTGACTCAGATTCAAACCAGGGTTGCTGCGGCCACAACACAGAGTACTAACCACTATACGATCACGGCTGCTCAGCTGTAGGCTGAACGCCCATGTAGTCAATCACCTCCAATCCACAGGAGTCCATTTTAAACCCACTAAGTAGGACTGTATTTTTGAAGTTTGACACGTTTAGGTCGTATCAACATTGGAACTACACGAGACGTTCCTGTGTTAACGCAGATACTGTTACTGTGCCAAGTGCGTAAATGTGCGCATCATTGACACAGATTTTTGAGATCTACATGAAGGAAAAAAGCACGAAAAGCCAGACGTGTTTTGATGATGTATTATGCAAATGATTGGTTTTTATTACGCTGTGATAGTATAGTGGTTAGTACTCTGCGTTGTGGCCGCAGCAACCCCGGTTCGAATCCGGGTCATGGCAGAATGGTTGTGGTTTCAAATAAGGGAGCAGCTCATTATAAGTGGTGACTCGCTGTTTTCGCTTTTTATCTTTTGTTCTCTTCTCACTCTACGTTCTGAGTAATGAGACAGGATGCAAAGTGAGTACTCAGTGTTTTGTTTTGTTTTGTTTTGTTTTGTTTTGCTTTGCTTTTTTGTTTTGTTTTGTTTTGTTTTTTGAGGCAATGACTTTCCCAAAACATTTTGCGTTCTGGGAACTAATTAGACTGTACCTTTTCATGCCTTTACCGACCTCTTGTGGTAAGATGTGATCATGTATTTGCTTTGCTGAATTACTTGGCAGTTACTGCCTTTAGGCTGCACTGATTGACTGATTATCCACCTGCTCCAACTCCTTATGAAACATATGTGTAATTGAATAATGATTTAAACTCATTATATCAACCACTATACGATCACGGCTGCTCAGCTGCAGGTTGAACATCCATGTAGTCAATCACCTCCAATCCACAGGAGTCCATTTTAAACCCACTAAGTAGGACTGTATTTTTGAAGTTTGACACGTTTAGGTCGTATCAACATTGGAACTACACGAGACGTTCCTGTGTTAATGCAGATACTGTTACTGTGCCACGTGCATAAATGTGCGCATCATTGACACAGATTTTTGAGATCTACATAAAGGAAAAAAGCACAATAAAGATTGTAAGTGCAACGAAAAGCCAGACGTGTTTTGATGATGTATTATGCAGATGATTCATTTCTACGAAGCTGTGATCGTATAGTGGTTAGTACTCTGCGTTGTGGCTGCAGCAACCCCGGTTCGAATCCGGGTCACGGCAGAATGGTTGTAGTTTCAAATAGGGGAGCTTAACAATTTAAGTTGTGTGTTGTTTTCATTTTTAATCTTTTGTCCTCTTCTCACTCTATGTCCTGAGTACTGAGTCGGGATGTAGAGTGAGTACTCAGTACTGTTTTTTGAGGCAACGAGTTTCCCAAAAAAAATTTAAGTTCTGGGAACTAATTAGACTGTACCTTTTTATGCCTTTACTGACCTGTTGTGGTAAGATATGATCATGTAAATACTGTGGTGAATTACTTGGCAGTTACTGCCTTTAGGTGGCACTGAATGTCTATAAGACAGCACATTTCACACCTGCAGCCATGTCACGTTTAAAGTCGCTTAAATCACCTTTTCTTCCCCCACTCTGATGTTCAGTTTGAACTTTTGTGGGTCATCTTGACTTGACTGTTTTCCAGCCATGTGACTGGCTGATTAGATATTTGTGTTAATGAGCAGTTCAGCAAGTGTACCTAACACAGTGGCCAGTCAGTGTATTTTAGTCATTAGGCTCTTTAAAATGTGTTGCTGCCATTTCTGTTGTAATATTTCTAGTAACACCACTTTAACTGCAGTGAGCACATGAAACATCCTGCAGATGTCTTATTGCAGGCTTCACACAATAGGAAATTTTTAATTGTGGAAATATGTATTAGTTCTGGTGGTAAATTGAGTTAATTTGCCACAGACAGTGACTGAAACTAATTTACTCCTGACTCCATGGGCCCCGACGTGAACCTCAGATAATAATAATAATAATAATAATAATAATAATGGATTGCATTTATATAGCGCTTTTCGAGACCCTCAAAGCGCTTTACAATTCCACTATTCATTCACTCTCACATTCACACACTGGTGCAGGTAAGCTACAGTTGTAGCCACAGCTGCCCTGGGGCAGACTGACAGAGGTGAGGCTGCCATATCGTGCCATTGGCCCCTCTGGCCAACACCAGTAGGTGGTAGGTGAAGTGTCTTGCCCAAGGACACAACGACCGAGACTGTCCAAGCCAGGGCTTGAAACGGCAACCTTCCAACTACAAGATGAACTGCCAACTCTTGAGCCACAGATCACATACTTCATGGTTTTCATGTCCAGATTTCCCAAATAAACTTTGAAGCTTTAGAGTGATTATTCAGAAATTAGAAGTGCATTAATTATAGTGTACATTGAAGAATCAGAATGGGTGCAGAGGTGAACAGATTTTTTTTTTAATCTTAATGAATGCCCTCACAGCCTCAGGCGTCCAGGAAAATGGTGTTTTGGTGAAGTTGAAGGTGATGAGTGGTGCTGCTACCTGACTGTAATTCTGGCTGAATTGGTGGTAAAAATTGGCATACCAGAGACATCGTTGGAGCTGCTTATGTGACGTGGAAATGAGACATTGCTTTACAGCCTGGTCTTCACCTGCCAAGATGTATCTAAGAAAGGTGACAGAAAGGGAGTGAAACTCACTTTTTTCACACTTGACATCATTTTTTCATCATCATATTTTATGATCACAAGATTATTAATTATAACCCAGTTATGAGCCCAGCTTCATGAAAGTAATAATATATTTGTCATATATTGCTGACATAAATTTTTATTGCTTCCCCTATCATAAATCAGTATATGGATATGGTATATCATGTTTAGGTGGAAACTAGCGAGCTAACTTCCTGATAACTTCTAACTCTGTTAAATTTAATAAATTCTGTTTTCATTGATGCCTGGATATTAAACTTAATTGTTACACCTGGTAAAGCAGCAACCCTGATGATTGTATTAAAGATGAAAGAAATTAGACAGTTTTTAACTCTCAGTGATGCCGCAGTGTTCGTTTGACTTTTGGACCCGAAGCCGACGGAGTTTTGGTCCCAGATTACTTCGCGAGGCTCTTGACTTCGGTGGCAATCCATCAAGCAGGGCACCTTCGTAGCTTACCAAAGTTGTACTAAAGCATTTTTGACAGATTTTTGAGCACTATGTACCACATAAAATCTGTTGGAGGTCAGTGGCCACAACCAGAATTCATACATAAGGCGCACCGGATTATGAGGCGCACTGTCGATTTGAAAAATTCCCAAATGTGTGTTAATAGAAACAAAAAAAATGTGCACTTTGTTTCCGTAGCAGCACTGACAAATCATAATATCTATAAAACAAACTACTTTGAAAATCGATATGTATTAAATGGGAGATAATGCTCACTGTTCTTTCATTTCTTCTTTAAGTCCTTACCTTACTCCTAGCCTTATAATAATAAAGCAATAAGAATAAAATAAATGTATTAATAAATATAAAATAATGTATTTGTGATGATTCAATTTATTTGACTAGCCACTCTGTGCAAGGCAGAAAGCTTATTAAATGTTGAAACTGTAGAGATACAATAACTTTGCAGCTGAAAATTTTCAGTATGTTGTCATATTTGAAATATAAATCTAATATTATCTGTTCATTATATTTTCTTTAAAATACAGTGTATGTTTTTAATATTGTAAATATAATAATCCATAATTATGTAGATATGCCCATTAGTTTTTAGTGAAACATAAGCCCTCCTGAAAGGCAGGAAAAGCCCTGTAACTTACTTTAAAACAAAATATGTTCAATATGTTCCCTAAAACGGTGGACAGAGCTACAGATCCATGACACCCTTAAGCAGTTAGCTAGCAGCTATCACCACCACTACTTGTACTGTTAATAAAAGGACGGGTATGTTTGTCACGCTGTTGCACTGTGTGTGCAACAGCGTGCACAAGACAACTTACCAACATGTACATAATAATGTAATATTCCTGTGTGCTGTACACCCAATGACTGTAGAAAAGATGGACGACCTGGCTGCACTTCCTTCGATTGCGAAAAAATTAAGCCAAACTTTATTTATTTTTATCTGCTGGTGGGTTTACCGTGACTGACAACTCGTTAAATTAAGGTAAATACAACCACATCACTTATGAAAAAGACACACAGCTTAACATCTTCAGTTCTACAAAATCTAAAGTCACTCTATTAATTAATTTTCTAGATTAGCCGTTAGCATACACACTGTGTTAGCAGCTTGTTGCTCGTTAGTTAGCGATGCTACACACCCGTTACTCTAATAGTCTGTATTTTTGAATGATTTAACACTCCTTAGTTTTTGTTCTCCATTTTTAGACAGTGATGACATCAGCTGTTCACTCCACAGAGGCCCAGAGTTACTTTTAATATCAGAATGTAAAGTTGACCTGCTGATTTTTTAACATAAGAGTGAGGATGATATAAAACTGAAGATTTAAACAGTTTTAGATCAATAACACTCACAGGGTGCTTTACAGTCTGGTAACATGGAAACTTTAAATATAAACAGCAACATCAGGTTTCATAGAAGTGTCATTGGTCCTTTTCATTTAATAATAGAGTCCACATTATTATCATCGGCTACATCCACCCTGGGGGAAAACTAGTGAGGGAGACCATCAGGACCAAGCTCGGTTTCCTGGGTCAGGAGGTTTGGAGAAACGTCTTCCTTTTCTTTCATCAGAGCTGTCCTGTGCCAGATGTTCTGTTGACCCACTGAGAGAGGCATCATTTCAAAAACATCAGGAAGCCGGAAGCTTATCGGATCAAAGAGGACTCATGATCTTCACCAGCAGCTCCCTCAAAGTGAAATCTTCAGAGCACCACTGTAGGCCCGCCCAGAAGATGGATAAACCCAGCATTTCATGAACACTGTGATGGAGACCTCTGGTTTGTGTAATGCAGAAAACAGTGAAAGAAACGTCAACTGTGATCAGTCAGCTGAGACTGAAGAAGTCACTTGGATGAGTGACGAAACGTTTCTCCCACTGAAAACGCTACGTCCAGATGAACAGAATCAACTTTTGTGGATTGGCACTTTTGGGGGTTTACTTACCTGGATGACTGAGGATGCATCAAGAAATTTTAACCCACTTTGGCAAGGACTGCCTAAAGCTTGTACGTCAGTATGCGCAAACAGTATGTAAGATGGCTGATTACAGGAACCACCTGAGATTCAGCCTCAGATGCCAACAAAACAGGATTACGCCTAAAAGTCTGCAAATCCTCCAGAAGGCACAGCACCAGCTGCTTAATGAATGGGTGAGGCAAACAAAATTGACCATTAATGTGCTAAAATCTGAAGAGGAGCAGATCCGACAGAGACGAATTTACTTATGAGTCCCTGAAACGAGACCCAGGGAGTGGTTACAAGAAGGGGGTGATAGACTGTCTGAAGCAGTTAGAACAAGACAATGCTATTGACCAGATGTCATACCACAGGCTATACCCAGGGGGATCTACATCAAATCTGTAGGGTTTACCGAAGATTCATAAACAGGGTGCACCTTTAAGACCGACTGTTTCTTGTAGTGTGCTCTGCAGTCATAAGCCATCAGTGTGTAGTACAGTGAGCTGAGCACACAGCCATGGGGTGAGCCAGAACTGAGGGTGATGGCAGAGGATGTGGTGTTAATCCTGACTGTCTGCAAGGAAGGAAATCCAGTTACACAAGGATGAGAAGGGTACCCAGTGCTGCCATCTTGGTCATCAGTTTCTGCGGGATGATGGTGTTAAATACAGCATTGTCAGTGATGGTCTGAGCAGGCATAACCATGGAAGGATGCACATACCTCTCTCCCACACAGTGGCACCCTGACTGCCATTAGGTATCAGGATGAAAACCTTGGACCCATTGTCAGATCCTGTGCTGCTGCAGTGGGTTCTAGACTCTTCTTAGCACATAACAATGTGGCCAAATGTGGTGAGAGACGCTGCCATGTTGTACCTCAGACTATTAAAGGAGCTCAGTGATGTCCTGGTCCAGATCTGGGAGGCGATACTTCAGGACATCCATCCATTGTCTCATGATGTCTCTTTTTTTCTTGTTTTTTAAATGAAGTGAAGTATACAGAGGTGGGGGAAAGTCCCAGGTCAAGTAGGGAGTGCTTTTTGTATTTCTCTAATTATATTGAGCAGATATTACAACTTAGGAAATAATGTGTTTATTTTTAATTTGAGACCTTTGCAAATCATGACATTTTTGGAACATTTTCTGTTAAACCTTTTCCAATTAGCATAAAAATGTTATGGTTGAAAGTTTGGACATAAATGATTACTGTAACTTTGTGTGTGTGTGTATTTTTTATAGGTCATTAGACATGCTCCCTTGATGCCATCCGTCTCCAGTAGTGCATTTGAAGCTCAAGCATATGTCAAAAAAATCAACACACTGCTTCAGAAACACTGTGCTGAGGCTAGGTTCATCTGAACAGAGTCACGTGATCATTGTTGTTAGAAGCTTCATTCTGCACATCACTGCTTCAGTACCTGATTCAATGCTTTCAATAATTGGTGGGATTTGTGCTGTGTTTTGGTGGTGATTTTGTGTGGGAGAGAGCGAACCAGTGTGCGACATGTTGCGAGTCATGGAGCCAGCAAGGAAGAGAGCGCGTTCTACCTATTCCTAAAAAAGGTCATAAGCAATTCAGCGCCCATGTCTAAAATGTACATAAGATATACTTTATACAGTGATAGTTGTTTCATATCATATATAAATGTACCTGTCCACTGGTTAATTAAATAATCACGTGGAGGCAGGTACCTCACACCACAAGCATACTCCCAACCTATTATAAGATTTTATATATGTTTTGTGTGTGTGTGTGTGTGTGTGTGTGTGTGTGGGGGGGGGGGGGGGGGGGGGGGGTTTGTTTTTATTCATTAATAAAAAAAAACGTCAAAACTTCACAAGTAAAAGGAGATTACACCATGGCACATATATAAAGAAGGAAGGTTTATTCATCCTATGTATTTATTATTAAAATTGACTTTTTTTTACCCCCCCCCCCCCCCCCCCCAAAAAAAAAAAAAACGTGTTTAAAGCACCATACAAGACTAATATCAGGATATTTTATGATAAATAAAAAATTATGATAAATAAATTATAAATAAATTATGATATGACGTTTATGATATTAAACAGAAGCTTTCAATTCAGCTGTTTCAAACATAATGGAGCAGTTCATTTCAAGTTGTAGATTCGAGCTGCTCTTCATATTTTTAGCCACTAGATGTCACCAAATTGGCTGTGTTGAGTAATGAGCCGTTTTTCAATACAAGCTTCAATGCTTCGGAAAGGTTCGTTTGGCCAACACAATCAATAGATGTGGGATTACACAAATAAAACACAAAACTTACCTCTGTATTAGATGTAGCTTTCAATTGATTGTAGTGTTGACTGCTGCTTCTTCTATAGCTAGGCAGACTGGACACAATTCTGGATTACTGCTGCCATGTATTGTGCTGTGTAGTCTAATCACTAAATAGTGTAATAGCACTTCACTTCACTCTTTAACTGGGTAAAAGAGTGAAGACTGTTACTCCAGCTGCTCCAGCTGCTCCTGTGCTTAAACAACTCCAGGAGGAGAAAAATAGTTCTTGCACAAGATGAGAACGTGATTGACTGTAAATCAAGTTCTGTGCTCTGGTGACCAACAGACAGGGAGGCAAACATTACAATGAATAGCATTTTCTTTTAAAAACTGAATGAAAATGTTGTTTATTTTGCATGCACTTCTTCTTCTTGTATTTAAAAACTTTCTAAATCCTCAGATTTTTTTCAGGGTCCCGTTAAATTGTGAGATTCTCATCTGCAGCACCACAGAACAACAAAGAGAAATGTAACTTCAAATGTACAAATATAACTTCTCATTATGTCTTTAAAGGCCTCAGCCTTTAAATAGGTTTATGAATTCTAGATATTTAGTTCCCTCACCAAATAATTCTTACTTGAAGCTACCAGATGCAGCTCCTCTTCATTATAGCCGTATGTCTGTTGGTCTTTCATGAGAAAGAACTTTTCGCACAGTGAAACAAAAGAGAAGTTGTTGGTGGTTGGGATGCTCCCAAATTTTGTAAACAGTGACTTCTTAAAGGAGACATAGTTGTCTTTGTATGTAGATACAAACTGTGTCCTAACGTGCAACAGAAGGCATGAGAATATGACGTCTCAACCTAAAAGGCAGAAAGATAATAATTACACTGATGATTCACTAATCTAGTGGTTACTCTGGTGCTCTGGTTTTCAGTCATTCTCACTGTACAGCGCTTAATGCCAATGAAATCACTTGTGTCTGTTGTCCTGAAGTCAAAGCACCACAGTAATTTAGTTTGTGTGTTCATAAGCCGTAAGCTCAGGTCTGCGAGCTGCTGTGTCTGCACACTGTGTGAACATGTAGCCAACTCTTTTTGTTTCATTATACCTCAGCACTGGTCTAACCATCGTATGACTCTGAAGGCAATGGGAACAAGGTTTGCAGGAGGATACAGGTAGAGAACTCATTCTAGAGTAAACAATAAACCAAGAAGAAGAAGAGGAACATGCTGTTTTACTGGCTCTGGTCATATGAAGGATCTCACAATGGTTAAAAAGAAAAAGACATTCTGGGAGTGACCAGGAGAAAACTACTGAGCAGAATACACAACAACTTATTTTTCTGAAGCAAACTTGTGGGCTGGGAATGTGATTCAAGCCTACAGTCCAGGGACCAAGAACACCACAGTCAGGATACTAAAGAGGAAACTGTGGGTTACTTTAAAGAATAGGTAACAAACTGCCACCACTTAGACACATTACTGCACAGTTTCTGCCACAAGGTGGTGCCACTATACAGGTAAGACAAGATTTAAGGCAGAAGCATCAAAGCTTAGATGGAAACAGCCTGGTTAGGATGAATCCAGATGACAAAGGTTAATCTGTCACACAAGCACACTATCATTCACTCCATCTGAGAGTAATTCATGTAAAATGGCTACTTTTATTTATTGGACTCCCGTCATCAAATCACACATGTAGTAATACTACTACTACTACTACTACTACTACTACTACTACTAATAATAATAATAATAATAATAATAATAATAATAATAATAATAACAGCCACAACAAGATTTACCAAAGAATTTAAGAACTTTTCAATTTAGGAACTGATATCACGCGAACTGAGCATTTCTCCATTATATTAAATACTTTGCATGGAGGGAGACAACACAGGAACCTGGAGGGTTCCTGTAAAAAGGAATTACAGTGGAAAGCATACCTAAGTATACATTTACATTTACAAATGCACATTTGAATATTTTCCATGACCTCTCGACACAGAAAGAAACCTAAACTAATTTGATGGAACATTTACAAGTCTAGAGAATCTCTGTTTCACCCTCACTGGTCAGGGAGGGATTGTTTAAAAGGTGAAGGGATCCTGGCAAAATCCCTGCTGGCCCTCAGCAGTCAGTGGACATTAAATATGAGAGCTGAGTCACTCGGGTTATATCTAAGAGGTGATCTTTAGCTTATTTCAGTGATTTATTTGTTCCAGAGCAACTTGGTTTGTCAGAAATTAAATTAAATATTTTAAAGTTTGTTTGTTTTTTAATAACGTGGCCTTGGCAAAACTTCAAGCTGCATAGAAAAGATGTCTCTGTCACTGATGATGCAAACTAGGCATTTCCATATATTAAATAGTTTGCATGGGGAAATGAGTACAAAAAACAAAAAAACACAGGACACAAAAAGGAACTACAGTGGAAAAAATTTAGAAGTATATGTATACATTTACATGTGCAAATATACATTTGAATACTTTCTATGAACTTCCTCTGGACGCAGAAAGAGAAACCTAAACTAGTTTGATGAAACATGTACAGGTCTATAGAACTTGTGTTTCACCCTCACTAGTCACACAAACACAGGGATTATTTGGCTGGTGAGGGGATTTTGGCACATCATTTTATGTAAATTCTCTCGACTTTGTTCAGTATTTACACAGTATAAGCCACTGTATAAGCAGCAATGTATAAGCCACATATTCCCAAAAATCTTTGATGAAAGATTTTTGGGAATATGTGTTTAAAATCTTATATTAAACAGCAGTATCAGATGCAGTCATCTTCATTAAAAACAAAAACAGTTTATTTTTTAACCTTCCCATCTCACACTGTAAACGCCCCATACTTTTTGAGCTGTGAGTCATATTAACCATGTCTTTTCACATTATAAATATACATTAGATTGATGCTGCATTGTATATTTTACACTTTTCAGTTGTATTCTTACATTAATTATAAAAATGTGATCAGGGCTCTTCTCCCTTTTCTACTTGTAAGAAAAAATGAACACCAGAAAACACTGCAGGGCAACGGCCTCTTATAATGATAATGCTAAGGTAAGTTTATTTTCAGTGAGTAAAAATGCTTCTTTTTATGCATTTAAAAGAAAAAAATGGGATAGTTTGGTAGATGAACAAAGTAGACTGGTGTATTGGGAGGCATGCAATTCGTAGCTGTAAAGTAAGTAAAATCTATCTATATAGCACTTTTTAAGACTCTCATCTTGGATTTATGATGATATGCAGAGCGGGTAGATGAAATTGCTCATATCATGTTCGAGTGAAGTAAGTCCATAATATAGCAATGTTAAATCTCACCACACTGCACGGGATTTCAGTCTTGCGTGCTTTGGGTCGTGGTTTGAGGAAGGGATCCATCTCAGTCAAGTCGAGCAGCCGCCTCTACTTTTTTCAGTATACCGAAAATTGTAAATTGGGTGGTTGTTATATTAAAAAAAAGTCTACCTTGTAATTTGAACACAATAATTGCATGTTTCTATCTTGATTTCATTAAATCATGTAGGGTCTGTATAAAATTCAACAACTTAATTTGTTCTTGTTGAGATGACATGATACAATCTAGTAAGAGTGGTTAGTTGCTGGACTCATGAAATTCACAAGATCACATGAGATTTCAAACTGCAGGAAAATCACTGAAGTTATAAGAGGCAGAAGACTACACACACACACCACGTGTAAGTTATTGCTTTTTATTGTGGTTTTTTCTGGGTATATTGGTTTCCTCCCACAGTCAAAAGTCATGCAGTTGTTAGAGTTAATTGGTGATTCTAAATTACCTGTGAATGAGTTCAAATGGTTGTTTGTTTATGTGACAGACTGGTGAGCTGTCCAGGGTGTACTCTGCCTCTTATCCTATCACTTCTGGGTTATGGCCCAGCCCCCTGGATAAAGATAGGAGGATGGTAGTCACTCAATAGATTGATTCAATTCTTATATTAACCAGACTTTAAACTTTGAACATTATGATATGAAGACAGCATGTAGTATTTAAGTGAGCAAGTAGTACTGGGCATTTCTCCATTATATTAAATACTTTGCATGGAGGGAGACAACACAGGAACCTGGAGGGTTCCTGTAAAAGGAATTACAGTGGAAAGCATACCTAAGTATACATTTACATTTACAAATGCACATTTGAATATTTTCCATGAGTTCAAATGGTTGTTTGTTTATGTGATAGACTGATGAGCTGTCCAGGGTGTACTCTGCCTCTTATCCTATCACTTCTGGGTTATGGCCCAGCCCCCTGGATAAAGATAGGAGGATGGTAGTCGCTCAATAGATTGATTCAATTCTTATGTTAACCAGACTCTAAACTTTGAACATTATGATATGAAGACAACATAATAATAATAATAATAATGTATTGGATTTGTATAGCGCTTTTCAAGGCACCCAAAGCACATGTAGTATTTAAGTGAGCAAGTAGTACTGGGCTAAAAGTTATTGAATAGTGTTGAAATAAAATGACAAAGAGCTCACCTTACTTCATCTCAACATGTGTCAGTTGTGTATTATCAATATAAAATGCACAGATTTATTGAATATGAATAAGTTGTATTTATTTAACTCAGTTGTTTAAGTTTCTGCCAAAGAAAAACGGTTGTGTGCAACCAATGTCCACTATTGAATTAAGTAAATTCAACATGGCCTTTTTTTCAGTGTATTACAAAGGAAGAAGAAATGGACTTTTTGATTGGCTAGGCAGAAAGATGAAGCTGAAAGGGACATGTTTGATTCCTCTTGCCAATGCTTTCTCATAATACTTTATATTCTCACTGCTACGTGATCCCAAATCCTGCTTGTGGCTAGAAGTGTTTTTTTAATAGATAGATGATACAATGATACAGTCATGATTAACACACCTTTTTTAGTCTTTTGCATACTTCATGTTAACATGCTGACATTTATTGTAATTATCATTTTCATAAAATATAACTAGCACATTACACATAGCTGGAGAATAAACTGTTTCAGCGTGCTAATGTGTGTGTCTGTGATTACAGCAAATCCACACTCATGTTGTCAGAGCAGAGCATCTTTTATCCATCAGAATCATATCAAAGCACCCCATGCAGAAGATTTCATGATATCTCATTCTGGGTTGTAAAATTCACCTCTCCAGGTGTTAAACTGAGTTGTTTACAGCACATTCATAAGATCCCTACGAACCTCTTCCTGTGCTCTCTGCCTGTTTTCAGCTGAGTATTCAAGTACATGTGTTTCATTTTTAACTTCTTCCACATTTGTAGGTGTGTTGCTCAGGCTCTCAGCTTCAGCACAGTTACCATAAGCCCAGTTTCTGGTGTCAATTGTGACATGATCTGCAAGGAGGTAATTGTCTTCTATTCTTGATGTTAAACGCCTCACATCTGATATTCCCAGGAACCTCAATGGTCCCATCACAGTATGTTTTCCTGACCATTTCTGAATAATAGGTCATCACTGCACCAGATACATATTCATGCCATTTGCTAAGACAGGAGGCACCAATCACAATTTCCCTTGGGTCAGGGCCTTTGGTGGACATGGAGGCTCCATAGTACCAGGCTGGACTGTTATTGTTCTGAGAGATACAGATGGTGGTCAAAACCAGAAGATTTGATTTCTAACTTTTAACATGATCTTGTAGACTCTTCTTTATTTGTTCTTCATTCTCAGGGGTTTTTTTTGTTTGTTTGTTTTGCAGGACAATCTGAAAATGGTTACAGATATTGATGTTACAAATCTTTTCCAAATTTCCATAACCTTTGCTATCGTATCAATGCTGAGATTATGTTTTCATTTCTCACAGTTGCCATGAAATGAACCTTTAATCCTGTGACGCCCTTTTAGATCATGTCATGCCCACAGGTTTAAACTTTAAGGTGAAACGTTTTTCTGTGGCTAAATTGATTTTTAAAAGAAACAAAGCAGTGGTATGAGTGTTTGAAAGTAAGATGCATTGTATGAATTTGTGGGGCTTTTACATGCAGACGGTGGAACGGTGGAATTGACCGCAGGATCTGATTGTTGTGTGGCAACAGTGCTAACCACCATGCCACGGTGCTGCCCCAAATTCATGTCAGCTGGTTCAGTCCTAACTGCCTATATAAAGGTGTCTTATTACCAAAGTGTCAGACAAGAAACATGTTTAAGGAAGCAGGTTTAACATACTCTGGATTGAATAACTCTGAGGTCAACAACTCTTAAGTTTTTGGTTCAGGAAATTCTCGTCAATAGTTGTCAATAGCTCAGGGGCTGCATCCTTCGGAGGACCCGGCCTTTGCAGTCTATGTGGGCCAGGTCCTCTGAAGACCAAGAAGGCCAGAAGTGCGAGGCTGTGAAATGGGATGGTCTAGCTTTCAGATTTGTATCACCAGCTGTCTGGGGGGAGTATAATAAACTCAGCCGTCTGCTCCTTGCTCACTAAAATAGTGTTGGGAAGGTCACTTTTAAAATGTATTCCACTACAGATTACAGAATACAAAATGTATCTTGTAACTTATTCTATTACATTACTCAATGAGAGTAACGTATTCTGAATATTTTGGATTATTTAATATATTATCAAGCTTTTTACAACTACATGAATGTACTATTGCTGTGTGATTTATTACTATTACTGAAGGCTAAGGAGCTTGGAAAGAAAAGCGTCAGGACTTCTTTGAGTTGCTTGAAGACGTTTCACCTCTCATCCGAGAAGCTTCTTCAGTTCTAAGGGTCAATGGTGGAGAGTCCCAGATTTAAAGCCAGTGGGAGTTTCCGCCCAAAGAGGGACAAAAGGACGCCCTGATGATCCTCTACCTAATCACGTGAGGTGTGAAAAAAAGGGGTGTGGGTCCCAATCAGCCAGGGTTTCGGGTGAGCTCATTGTGAAACCTGGCCCCACCTTATCATGCGATTTCCTGAGGTCAGATGGCCCAGGATGTGAGTGGGCGTTAAGGCGTCTGGGAAGGGATCTCAAAACTGGATTATAGATGGCAGACAGTTGGTGTCGTAAACCACCGCCTCTGTTCAAAGATGGTCGCTCACAGTGGACATAGATGGCCTCTTTCACTCCTCTTTCAAACCATCTGTCCTCTCTGTCCAAAATGTGAACGTTGGCATCCTCGAAAGAGTGACCTTTGTCCTTTAGATGCAGATGAACTGCTGAGTCTTGTCCTGTGGAGGTGGCTCTTCTATGTTGTGCCATGCGCTTGTGAAGTGGCTGTTTGGTCTCTCCAATGTAGAGGTCTGGGCATTCCTCGCTGCACTGTACAGCATACACCACGTTGTTCAGTTTGTGTTTAGGAGTTTTGTCTTTCGGGTGAACCAGTTTTTGTCTGAGAGTGTTGCTTAGTCTGAAATGCACTGGGATGTTGTACTTGGAGAAAACTCTCCTGAGTTACTATTACTGAAGGTTGCTCGGCATACCAATAGGGCTTTGGAGCGTGATGTCACAGGAGGGGGCGTGGCACGATTTTTGGTCGAATCGCCATCTTAGTAGGCCAAACAAAGGGCTACAGGAGTGAAAGCACACGGAAACATCAGCTTTATGGCTCGTACTTACTGTGTTGTTGGTTGCAACGATCGGGAAGGGAATGAGCTGGAAAATGGGCTCTCTTTTTATCGTTTCCCCTCCTGGAAGCAACATGAGGGATCTCATGTATCTGATGTTACTTTTATTTATTTATTTATTTATTTAGGACAGTGCATGTTAATGAACATAAATGTAAAAAAAAAATTACATGAATGTAAACATGCCAGATTATAGCCAAAGGCTAATTTCCATCTGTTGTCCTTAAACATAAAAAAAATAGACATAATAATTCATAAAAATTCATCATTCATTCATAATAAAAACTCTATCACCAAACTTACACATACACACCATTCTGTTCCCAAATAAAACATTAAAACTATACAACTCATACATGATCACACACTTGATTTGTCCATAACCAGTTTTTAACCTTTGCCTTAAACAAATTGAATGTCGAGCATTCTCTGATGGATTGAGGAAGACTGTTCCACAGATGGCCACCCTTAACAGAGAGGACGTTCTGCCCAAATGCTGTCCGTCTGTGGGGTATAAACAAGTCTCCTCGGGTTGTAGCTCGAGTGGTCCTGTCTGAGCTTTCTTTATGCCTAATGAACTGCTTAACTTACCAAACGAAGACGTCATGCTTGGATAGCAGCGGTGAGATGAACTGATATTGAGTTCTATGCCATCATTTTTTGTTGGTGTGCTCCCAACATTTTCATTCCGGTAAGTTCATATTGCTCTTTATAGGCTTTTAGTTTTATTTTCAATGCGCTGAGGTCATAGAAAAATAGAACAAACATCCTAATATGTGATGAAGCAGAACTATGTTCTGTTTATGGAGTAGCTTATCGCTGAAAACTCCTCCAGAGTAAGTGGAATTTGCCTTTTTTGCAGATGGCTCCTTTTGCCTTTCACTGCAGATGGTGTGTTTATGTTTTCATCTAGAGCAATTTCTGGGGCAGCTCCTGAGGAGAAGTCAATGTTATGTGAAACCTCTGGCTGTATCTGTGTCATACGGTCAACGTACTCGCAGCGTGAGGGCTTAAAAACGGACAAACCACCTTGCACCCAGTCGTTTGTGAATTCGATTATATGATTTGCCGTGTATGCGCTGACTCCACAGACAAGGTACGCGAAGATATCGGGATAGGACAATGGCGGTAGGTCGCCTGGGTTTTCACTCCACTGCCATATTTTATACGGGTCCACTTTACCAATACACGCTATTTTTTCCAAGTACTGTCACTTGGCGTCTGGGCATAATCGGTCACGATACAGCCATTTGTCTTTGGCGCTGATTTTAAGCATGGCTCTGGCAGTCCTGCTTCCAACACCGTGTGTTTGTTTTGATTCGTTGCCCTGTAAGATTGCAACTCCAAAGCCCTATACCAACTAGATTTTTAAACCTTAATACAAAATGACTAACAGTAGCGTGGACGCTGGTCTTATTCGTACTGCTGCTGGTGGTAAAAACCTCTCTGCTACTTACCACTCTCACCTGTCTGCCTCCCTTCACAACTGCTTGGAATGTTGGACTCACCCAGACCTCTGTCTCTTGCCTTCTCCTGCTTCTTCTCTATGCAAACAAGGCATTATTGGACAAACAATTCACTGTGCTTCTGGACCCACCTGACTCTCTTCTCCATCTATTTTCAGTGAACTTGACCTGCCACAATTTCCCCCGTCAAGTTCCCGCACCCAGCCATCATACTGTCCCCTGACAGTTCATGTTATTTTGCCACTTCCCTCTTAGCTCTGAATCTCATAGTTCAGGTTCCTTGTTCCTGCTCAGTTCATAGTCATAGTTCTGTTTACCTTGTGCTTCTCATCATTGTTAAAGTTTATCACTTCCTGAGTCTCTGGTTGAATCTGCTTTTAAGTCCATCTCTCGTCTCGGGCCACTGAACCCTGGCAATTCCTATCACAAAGGTAATACGGAACATTGTCCTTGAAAACAACAGGAAAAATCTGTAACATTATTTACAATTAATCACCCTACAATTTACATAATAATTCTGTATGAATGACAATCTTCACATGAATTACCCATAAAACAATTTTAACATTTATTTTTAAAGTCATAGTTATTTACTGTAAAAAAAAAATTACTGTGAAATTCATTGTTACCCAAATAGTATACTGTCTTGTGTTCTACATTTACAATTTATTTTTCCCAGTGAAAATGCAGTAATTTACTGTAAATTCTACCTTTTTTTTTTTTAACAGTGTGGATGACGACACAACTTTTAACAAATTTCAAGCTTCTGATTTCTGCTGTGTTTCAGATTCTGCAGAATGCTGCCACCAGCTTCTTATACTCTTCGTCCAACCTCTTGCACAAATCGCTCATGCTCGTGTCTGCCCAATTCTCCCTGGGCTACACACAACAGACAATAACATAATTTAGTGACAGTGTTTACAGATAATCATCTTTATTAACGAACAGGTCCAGTAAACAAATGTAACTTCTCACCATGTCTTTAAAGGCCTCTCCCCTGTAATAGGTCGTGGAGGCTGGATACTCCATTCCCTCATCAAGTAGCTGCTTCATGCTTGAAGCCACCAGATGCAGCTCCTCTTCATCATAGACCTGTTTGTCCTCACAGGTCATCAGAAGGAGCCGCTCACACAGGCATGAAATGCTCTCGACCACACCAATAACCTGCATGGTTACAGCCTTTGGAAGGTAGAATTTCCCCCCAACAAGAAAATTATTTGGTAAACGGTGTCCTCGAGCCCTGCTTCCCTCAATGTGGCACCAGCTGGGTTCTTTAATAGGAAACACTCACCTTTATCTGAAGATACAAACTGTGAAATACCTTCTCTGGATTCCTCACCTGCAACATGTGGCGACACATGCAGTTTCTTTAATTAAGGATGGAAAATAATTATTTCAGCTTTCCTTTTACATGAGACACAGATGATTGTACTGTACCTTTTTCTCTTTTGACAGGTGGGACATGAGACACAACAGGAAGTTTATGTTTCAACCTGAAAGACAGAAGAGATTTTGATTGTAATAAAGTTTATAAGAACACTTTTCCTTTTACAATCCATTGTCATTGTTTCTCTCGTGCTCCTTTAACCCCAGTCAGTCAGCCTCACTGTATGGAGCTTAATGTCAGTAATTACTGTTATGTCTATTCTCCTGAAGTCATAGCATCACAGTAATTTGTTTTGTATGTTCAGAAGCTTTGTGCTTGGGATACAAGTTGCCATGTCTGCACTGAACCATCTACAATCCTGAGTCCATACATCCTGTGAGTGTTTGGTTCAAGACTTCAGTCTACAGTCAGAGTCAGGTCCTCATCCTCAACCACAACAGTGGTTTTTACTGTCTATCGACATTTAAGTATGGTGACTGTTATTTGTTTCATTTGCTGTTTGACTTCTGGCATGATAAGATGTATGTCATCCAGATATGGACCAAGCCTGGCATAAATGGCACTATCTATGCGATGGCATGCCATATCTGGCCCGATTGTGGTTTGCTTTATGTGGCCCAGGCTCATAGACAACAGGTCTGGCCCGGATCTGGCATCAAGCTGGAACTTCTGACTGACCGGTGTTGTGGTAGGGTGTATGTCAACCAGATGTGGGCCAGGTCCGGCAATGATGACACTATTTATGTTCCTATTTTCTTATTTTAGTTAAAAGACCCAAATGCCATGTTGCAATACTATACTGCTATAGTAGCCAACGTTTCATATGCAGATTTGAGAGGCTTGTGAGTGTACATACCTAGTGACGGTTTACTCATTTTTGCCAGTAGGTGGCTGTAGCTCAGGCGGTAGAGCAGGTCACCTACTAATCGATGGTTTAGTGGTTCGATCCCTGGATCCTCCAGTCTGCAAGTCAGGAATATGAATGTAGTTATTAAGCACTCAGTTTAGAGAAAGTGTTTGGTTGGTTGAATATGGCATGTTGTATAGAGCGCTTTGGGTAATTTGGGAGAGTAGAGTAGCACTGTAGAAGAATCAGTCCATTCACTGTCTGAATGGAGGTTCGTCATGTTACTTTTGCATTATTATGTTCCGGCACATGTTGTTATTACATGGCTTGATTACGGTACACATTAAGCTGACATCTGGGCCAGCACAGGGCCACTGTGTCTCCAACTGGCCTTGTGTTGGCCCATGTGTGGGCCACCTATGGGCAAACCTGATCTAGGCCACCAAAGGGCCGCCATTCTTTGCGGTATGTGGGCCCTGTGTAAGCACATTGTGTGGGCCAGATCCGGACCATACCAGTTTTGCTATGTGGGAAGAGGTTTTGTGGTCCATGCACAGATGTGCTCTATATTCCTCGATGCAGTCGCAAGTTTAACTTTTCAGTTAGTCCAGCTCATTACAGGTTATGTCCATGATGCTTGGATTTCATATCACATTCATGCTAATTTACAATCAACAATAATAATTTTTAATTTGACCCAGTGTAAAACTAAGAACACTGGGTCAAAAAGACCCAGGACCGTGACAAATACACTATGTCAAAATGAAAAAAACCTGTAAATTCAGATATGTGAGGTTGTACTGAAAAGAATGATACCAAACAAGGCAAGATGAACAATTTTTAAAGGTGAAATGTAGAAGTAAAATCAGAAGTAGTCAAAAACGGCCAATTATACCCACTTTGGCAAGGACTGCCTAAAGCTTGTATGTCAATATGAGCAAACAACAAGTAATCATCTAGACCACACATGTCAAACTCAAGGCCCGCGGGCCACATCTGGCCCGGCGGACATTTATATCTGGCCTGCAAGATCATTTTATATAGATTTATTATTATTGTTATGCATGGCCCGGCCATATGAGGCTCTAATAACATGCAAACTACGGATCTCAAAATGCAGCGCTGCAGCCTCCTTGCCCAACGCTAGGCTAACTGGGAACATGCGTCAATCAAGTCAAACTTCTGTTATTGTGAAGCTAGACCCTCACAATGGCGAAGAGAAAAGTTGATTCTGAAAACAGAGCCTTTCAGCACCGGTGGGAGGCTGAATATATGTTTACAAACATTGCCGGTAAACCCGTGTGTCTTATTAGTGGAGCTAATGTGGCTGTAATTAAGGATTTTAATTTAAGACGGCACTACGAGACAAAACATCAGGATAAGCTGAAAAACCTAAATGCAGAGCAGAAAGTAGAAGAGCTAAAGAAGAATCTGACATTTCAGCAGACGTTTCCAGAGCAAAATCACAAAGTGAAGCTGTTGTAAAAGCAAGTTTTATTGTAGCAGAGGAGAAAGCCAAATCAGCTTGGCCATTTACCGAGGGAGAGTTTCTGAAGAGCTGTATGATGAAGGTGTGCGACTTCTGGTGTCTAGACAAAACGCAGATTTTGGAAAATGTGAGCCTGAGCAGAAACATATGTCAAAATGTAACCGACATAAAACTGCCTTAGGCCAAACTTGTTGAACTTACAACAGATTGAGCGCCGGTGTTGTGTGGTAAAAAAAAATTGACTTGTCGGCAGGACGCGAGTCAAGATGCTGGAGAACTGTACCGGTGAGTTAACAGCATACTGTATTATACACCAGGAAAAGTCCTAAAAATGGAGCATGTAATGATCACCGTGACGCAAACCGTGAATTTTATCTGAGCTAAAGGTTTAAATCACCATAAATTTCAGTCTTTTACGTGGGAAATAGATTCAGAGTTTGCCAACATTCCTTATCATACAGAGGTCCGTTGGCTGAGTTGGGGAAAAATTCTCATTAGAATTTTTGAGCTCAGCAAGGAAATCTGTCAGTTCATGGACATTGCATGTATGATGTGGTGAAGGTATTTCAAGTGAAGCTGTCACAAATGCAACAGTGCAACTTGCCTCACTTTCCCTGTTGCCAAGTAATGTTGAACCAAGTCAGCGCAACAGTGTTCCCAAATGCGTACTTTACTGATAAATGGAGCGAACTAAGTTTTGGTGACTTTGAAGTACAAAATAAGAATTTGCACCTGTGCAGATTCAGATGGAGCTGCATTCTAATGGGACACTCAAGGGAAAGTACGACCTGCAGAATTTATTAGTTCCATTCCTGAAGAAACGCCCCAGCTCCGTCTACATGCGGCTCGAACCTTGTATATGTTTTCATTTACTTTTTCTGGGGTTTTTGGCAGCATGTTCATATTTCTAACTTGCATAATTTTGACAGGATATATTTTTATGGAGAGCAAAATATTTAAAGTTAAAGTTTATTTTATAAGTTTATAAAAGTTTATACTGTCTGTTTTTATTCATATGTATATTTGAAAAACATTGTTTTAGTGTGTTCAATAAATGTTTATCTTGTTTGGCCCGGTATCTAAAGTGTGCCTTCAGGTTTGGCCCCCTGTGCATTTGAGTTTGACACCCCTGACTTACAATGATTTGGACTCCCTTGTCTCATCCTTTAATAATCAGTGTAATTCTATTTTAGACATAGTGGCACCTCTGAAAAAAGTACTGTCCTAAGTTTGAAATCTCATCCTTGGATAAATGAAAACATTCATAATTTCAGGAGATATTGTCGCAAGCTAGAACGTTTGTGGAATGCTTCCAAGCTTGAGGTTCATAGGTTACACCTTAAAGAATCTATCCTCTTACTAAATGACATGTGGAAAAATGCCAGAACAGTGTATTTTTCACACCTCATAGCTTCAAAAAGATTCTTGTTTAAAACAATTAAGAGCATTGTTTCTCCTGATGCTCCTTGTGCACCAGTTCACTCAACGTCTGAATGCAATGAGTTTATGAACTATTTCACAAATAAGGTCACTGCCATCAGGTCTAATATCTCTCCATCATCTTCACAATATCAAACTTTCAACTTGCTCTCCTCTGATACTTGGTCCTCTTTTACTCCAGTTACATTACAAGACATCAGAGTCCTGCTTTGTCATATAAAACAGACTTCAAGCCCCCTTGATCTCCTTCCATCTTCACTTTTCACTAGTGTGTTTGATTCCATTGGCCCCTGTATTGTGGAAATGATAAATACTTCTCTTCATACTGACTCAGTTCCCAGCTTCTTTATACAAGCTGTTGTTGAGCCAATATTAAAGAAACCTTACCTAGATCCATCTCTTCCTAACAGTTATAGGCCAATATCCAAATTGCCTTTTATATCGAAGATTTTAGAAAAAAGTAGTAGTAGAACAACTTAACTATTTCTTGGATAAAAATGCTTTTATGGACACTTTCCAGTCTGGTTTTCGTAAATTACATTCCACTGAAACGGCCTTACTTAGAGTATCTAGTGATATCTTGATGGCAGCAGACTCTGGAGAGTACACAGTGCTGGTCCTGTTAGATCTCAGCTCTGCTTTTGATACTGTAGATCACAGTATCATGATAAACAGAATCAAGAACTTGTTTGGGGTTACTGGTGTTGTTTTAAAATGGTTTATATCATATCTGTCTGAGAGATCTTTTACTGTTTGCGTGAATCATGTGACATCAGAATCAACAGTTTTGCCGTGTGGGGTACCTCAGGGATCTGTCCTGGGTCCAATTCTCTTTCTACTTTATGTATTCCCCCTAGGCCAAATTATTAAGCACTATAAAAATATCTCCTATCATCTCTATGCTGATGACATCCAAACTATACTGTTCCTTCAAAATTTCTGAGTTTTATAAATTGTCTAATTTAAGTAATTGCATGACAGAAATCAACCAATGGTTAAATGGCAATTTCCTCCAACTAAACTCTGATAAAACAGAAACTCTAATTATTGCTCCAGACCACATGGTCTTAGAAATTAGGCAGCATATCAGCTTCTTAGACCCTTAAGTAAAATCAAGCCTTAGAAACCTCGGTGTCATATTTGACAGTTCGATGTCGCTCGTGCAGCATTCTAAGCAGCTGGTCCGAACCTGTTTTTATCATTTACGGAGTATTTCAAAATTCAGACTAATGGTATCAAAGCTTGAACTTGAGATGATTATTCATGCTTTTATTTCCTCTCGTTTAGATTACTGTAACGGTCTGTTTACTTGTTTTAACAAATCAACCTTAAATCATCTTCAGACAGTGCAGAATGCTGCAGCACGTCTCTTAATCTCTTAATCTCATATCACTCCAGTTTTAGCCTCCCTTCACTGGTTGCCTGCAAGTTTTAGGTTTCATTTAAAAATTTTAGTTCTAACCTTTAGGGCCCTACATGGTCGAGCTCCTTAATATTTAACTGACCTGCTGAAACCACATTCATCTTCTCGGGCTTTAAGGTCATTAGATCAGAGACTGCTGGTGGTACCACGCACTCATTTTAAAACTCGTGGTGATCGGGCCTTTCAGACTGTGGCACCACGGTTGTGGAATTCTCTCCCACTGTCTCTACGCTGCACGGACTCCATTTATTCTTTTAAAAAACAGCTGAAGACATTTTTATTTAGAAATGCATTTGATTAATTTCCTCTTATGCTGTTTTTATAGTATATTGTTTTACATAGTTTGATTTGCTGTTTTATTTACTGTTATATTGTTTTATATTTCCATTTCCTGTGTTGTAAAGCACTTTGTGATTTTTTAATCTGTGAAAAGCGCTATATAAATACATTTTTACTTACTTAATGATAAAAATTTTATTAGTGAAGAAGTTCATGAAGTCATTACTAGTTAACGTTAAAGGGATGGTTGGCTCAATAGAGCTCTGACTTTTTGTCAGCCTGGCTACAGTGCTGAAGAGAAACCTGGGGTTGTTCTTATTTTCTTCAATCAGTGACGAATAGTAAGATGTTCTGGCTTTGCGGAGGGCTTTCTTATAAAGCAACAAACTATTTCTCCAGGCTAAATGATGATCCTCTAAATTTGTGACTCTGTGTTTCCTCTCCAGCTTACGAGTTATCTGCTTTAGGCTACGTGTTTGAGAATTATACCACGGAGTCAGGGACTTCTGATTTGAGGCCTTAGTTTTCACAGGAGCTACAGTATCCAGAGTCGTACGTAGTGAGGAGGTAAAATTATTAACAAGATAATCGACCTCTGTTGGAGTAGCGTTCAGATAGCTGCTCTGCTCTATGTTGGTACAGGGCATTGAAGATGATAACAGTGGGTGGATTATATTCTTAAACTTAGTTACAGCGCTTTCAGAAAGACATCTACTGTGATAAAGTCTACTCTCCACTGCTGTGTAATCAATTATTGTAAATGTAAATTTTATCAGGAAATGATCAGACAGCAGAGGGTTTTCAGGAAACACTGTTAAATGTTCAGTTTCTATGCCATATGTTAAAACAAGATCTAGAGTGTGATTAAAGTGGTGGGTGGGTTCTTTTACATTTTGAGAGAAGCCAATTGAGTCTAACAACAGATCAAATGCCATGTTGAGGCTGTCATTTTTAGCATCTACATGGATGTTAAAATCACCCACAATAATTATTTTATCTGAGCTGAGCACTAAATCAGATAAAATGTCTGCATTCTTACATTATTTATAAAAATGAAATTAGGCAGGACTGTTCTACCTTCTCTCCTTGTAAGAAAGAAATGAACACCAGCTTGGAAAGAAAGACACCCTCACTTCTTTAGGTTTCTTGATGTTTTACCTAAAAACTCCAGATGCCTTTCTTTCCAAAATCCATAGACAAAAAGAATTATAGTGAGTTTTATGTGGGGCTGAACACAAAGGAATAAAAAAAGAACTTTTGGCTGGGCACTGGCTGGATAAAGAAATCAAACTGGAAAAGATGTGGGACAGGTTCAACTGATCAAGAGCAGAAATCTAAATGTGCTAACAAGTGAAGGGAGTGTGCTGAGCAGATAGAAGAAATACTTAGAGGAGCTGCTGAATGTAAAATATGAATGAGAGACAGGACACTGTGTAAATTGGGTATAAACCATTATAAGTGTTTAATTCCTCCCACCAATGCTGTCTGATAATAGTTCATATTCTCACCAACACACAATCCCAAATCACGCTAGATGAAGTTAAATTGTTTTAATAGACTGCATCATGTGATACGATGATACAAACACGATAAACACACCTTTTTTAGTCTTTTGTATACTTCATGCTAACATGCTGACATTTATTGTAATTATCATTTTCATAAAATATAACAAGCACATTTTACGTAGCTGGAGAATAAACAGTTTGAGTGTGCTAATGTGTGTGTCTGTGATTAAAGCAAATCAACACTCTTTTATTAATCAGAATCATATCAAAATAGATGTATCAGGTCACCTTATGCAGAAGATTTCATGATATCTCACTCTGATTCTGGGTTGTAAAATTCACCTGTCCAGTTGTTAAACTGAATTGTTTGCAGCACATTCATAAGATCCCTACGAACCTCTTCCTCAGCTCTCTGCCTGTTTTCAGCTGAGTGTTCGTGCACATTTGTTTCATTTTTAACTTCTTCCTCATATGTAAGCAAGTTGCTCAGGCTCTCAGCTTCAGCACAGTTACCATAAGCCCAGTCGTTGGTGTTTTCTGTGTTCAAGCCAAACAAATTGTGACATGATCTGCAAGGACGTAATTGTCTTCCATACTTGATGTTAAATGCCTCACATCTGATATTCCCAGGAACCCGAATGGTTCCATCAAAGTAAGTTTTCCTGACCATTTCTGGATAATAGGTCATCACTGCACCGGATACATATTCATGCCATTTGCTAAGACAGGAGGCACCAATCACAATTTTCCCTGGGTTAGAGCCTTTGGTGGACATGGAGACTCCATAGTACCTGGCTGAACTCTTATTTTTCTGAGAGATACAGATGGTGGATGAGACCAGAAGATTTGATTCCAAGCTGTTAACAAGATCTTGTAGACTCCTCTTTATTTGTTCTTCATTCTCAGGATTTTTCTGCAGGACGATCTGGAAATGGTTACAGATATTGATGTTACAATTCTTTTTCCAAATTTCTATAACTATTACTATCATATCAATACTTAGAATATGTTTTTACCAGTTATCATGAAATGAAACTCTGTGAGAGCCCTGTTGGATCATGACATGCCCACAAGTTTAAACTTTATGCTGAAATATTTTGCTGTGTCTAAGCTGTTTTTAAAAAGAAACAAAGCAGTGGTATGAGCGATGATCAGCTGATCGGCTTTTCTCTCTTGTTTGTTTATCGCCCACTTTGAAAGAGGAAACCAGCGGATGTCGCGTTAAACAACAGCAGCACGTTTGATCAGCTGTTGTTAGAATTTATTTGATATTAATTTCTAGTGTCAGCTGATGTTTGCTGGAGCCACAGCTGTAAAAGCTGCTGGTCATGATATCGGTTTAGTTATGTGGTGAGAGGTAAACATGAAGATGAAACCAGGAGACGTCCTTACTGAATCATCAGAGCTGAACAGCTGATGGAGAAACAGGTTTACCTTTTAGGTGACATGAATGAGTTGAAGAGAAGTTATGAACTGTTTCTGAGAGACAAATAACACCAGGATCCTTTTCTATGTAGCTGACAGCTGGTAACTGTGCAGGGGCAGCTCTAGCAAAGTTTTGCCAGGGGGGGCAGGCGGGGCATTAACAGGGAAAGGTGGGCACAAAGACATACTTTTCTTTCTTAATCTCATTTAAAAGCTTTTAAAAAATAATTATCTGAATCTTACAACAAACGTTGACAGATTGATACATATATAACATGAAAACAGTGTACATCACTGTCACAACAGTGTTTTTTTTCATTCAAAGGCTTTATGATTTTTCCTATAATCGTGGTTCCTATAATTCCCAAAACAATTACAAAACGTCTCTCTTCTCTCCGCCAGCACTATGGTCTACTGTTTCAAAAGCTCACTTCTCCCTCCCACTAGTCAAAATGCCCAGGCTGATTTTTTGTCCCAGTCCAGCCTTGTATGCAGCTTATCTGCAGTCTGGTGTTACCTACATCTTCCTATTGGTAGGTAACACCAGACTGATTCTAGCCTACGCTGTGACGTAGGCTAGAATCATGGCGGCGGTCAACGACAGTCCAGGCGTGGGATTTCTCTCGTGAAAATATGCACATTATTTTTTCTTTCTATTGGTAGGTGGCACAGTGCACTTGTGGCAAGTAAGCAAGCTGGAAGACTGGCGATCTTGCTGGGTATCCAGTTACAGAAGCAACACATTAACAAGAAAATTCTGAGTAAAACCAAAGTTTCTTTCCCTCGTAACTAGTTACTTTAAAAGTAATGAGGAACTTGAAGTAACTGAGTTACTTTTGATAGAAGTAGCTAGTAATGTAACTAAGTTACTAATTTAAAGTAACTTACCCAACACTGCACAAGACACATTTCATGACACCAAGAAAGAAAAAACCAAAGAAGGTACTGAACACCCTTACTGAAATCTATTTAATACTTTGTAGAAAAGGATTTGTTGGTGATGACAGCTTCAAGATGCCTCCTGTATGGAGAAACTAGTAGCATATTCAGGTGTGATTTTGGTCCATTCTTCCACACAAACAGTCTTCAGATCGTGAAGGTTCTTTGGGTCCCTTCTGTCAGTTCTGAGCTTTAGTTCTTTCAATAGATTTTTTATTGGATGAGGTCAGGTGATTGTCTGTGCCACGTTTTTTCATCACCAATGGAGTTGGTGAGCAGGCAAACAGGCCACAGTGTGCATTAGAGTACAATACTTACTTTGAAATCTATTGTCTTTGGTTTTACCCATCGTTAAGTGTTTCTTGTGTAACATTTTGGTAATGAGACATTTTGGTGTTTTTTGTTTTTGTTTTGTTTTTTGTTAAATGTCCAGGTTCAGATTTTAAATTTCAAGAAGGTTGAAGTCTGAAAGAAATTCATAGTTCTTGACAAAAACTTGAAAGTGAGCAGGTTCAATTCACAGATTCTGTTACCCCAGTATCTGACTTTCTGAAACAGAAAACCTCATTTTTCCTCGTTACATCGTTTCCCTCATCTCAGTAATAACAAACTCACTGTTAGCTAAATCTGCTTTCTAGAATAGACCACGAGTTGTGTTTGAGTCCAGAATAATATAAGTCCAATATTCAGTCTTTTAGCCGATTAAATGGCCTGACTTTTCAACAGTCTGTGTTCACCTTATGGGCAGAAATCTGTGCCATCAGAAACAGAATATGAATAAGTTAAATTTGAATTTGAATTTGAATTGCTCAGATTGAATCTGAATTGTAACTTGAATAAATGCTTTTAAAAACTGAATATGAATTATCCTAATTTGAAATTCAATTTATTGGTTTGAAAATGATCATCACAGATTTCTGCCCATATCACCTTCTGTTTGGCACTGAACCATAATGTACAGAAGGTGTTTTAGTTTTTCTTTGGATTTGATATTAATTTATACATGAAGTTTGAGTGAAAAGGAATCATTACTGAATGAAAGTAGCAGTCATATTTTCTTACCATGTCAAGCACACAGGAGAATGGACTCCGCCTGGGCAGATGAGTGGAATAGAGTTCAAAAGGCCTTCGATAGTCTTGCCTTAAGTTTTGAAATATCTCCATATCAGGGATGATGTCTTCAGGAGAAACTGATGTTTGCATGATATTTCCCAGAAAGAAGATGCTGTGAAGCATCTGTTTGCACAAAAATATATCATTTTCCATGCTGTATAAAAATAGTGTGTTCAAAACACGCTGACAGTACCATTTATTATGTCCCCATCAGATAAAGTACCTCATCAATCAATGCTGTAGTGTCTTGTTGAATCGTGGTCTTCAGTTTCAGCATTTCCTCAATCATTATCAAACTGTTCTTCTTAAAATTATGTGCTTCAGTGTCTTCATATTCTCTTTTAAAATGATGAACAACAGTAAAACAAAATTAGAATTAAATAAAAAAGTATAATGCTCTGATAAACTTAGACTTAAACTTAGACTTAGACCAGTTAATAGATACCTGCTGTCTTCCATAGAAGTCTAAAGCAATAAGGAAAAAAACAACACATTACCAAATTAAACATTTCAGTGATAACCCAAAAAGATATTGAAGATATTTGTTTTAAAAACAAAATAAAATTGAAAACTGCATAAAAGCAGAAACTCACCATTGCAAGTGCACAGTAAATGAAACTGGAAATGTAGCTCTCCCACTTTAGTCAAACTATTCCTGCCTACATATATACTTTGACGTGACACGTCACATTACATAGTTGCTCTGGGTGCATTCTTGTGCAACATGTGGCAGGGTAAACAAATGAATGCACACACAAATGTGCCAGTTGCTAAGCAGAGGAATTACTTTTATTTTGTGAAGAGAGCTTGAATGAATTACCATTTAAGGGCTCTGATCTTGCACAATAGAACATTTGCATTTCAATTAAAAATTGTAATGCAGTGACAAACATTTTAAATAAGTTGACTTCAGCATTTGCCCACTATAGCAGTCTGAAACAATGAAAAAGTAGACGATGCAATTGCTGAAAAAATTGTGGTGGGATTGTCTGTCGATCGCTGTTTGGAGGTAAACAGAATGGTTATAAAAGCTGAAGGGATATAACAGTACTAACAGCAGTGATAACTGCAAAAAGTTCAAAAAATGTAATGTAAAGTCTTTCATCTTAGAAATAATGTATTGTCGCGAGCTCAGACAAGGAGGAGACAGAGGTGTCGTTTGGTCTTGCTTCCCGCGAGTTAGCCCGGGAGCACAGCCGTTTATTAGCATTCAACAGAAACACAACAACAACAAAAAGGCGCTCTTTCCACCCAGAAACACACAGTTGCAGAGAGACAGTGTCACCTGTAACCATGGCAACATAACCTGGCGCCTGGAACAACAGAACATAGCTGTCCAACCCCAAACAACCTCGACCCGCTACAGTATGCTGAAAAACTCCTATAACACATTGATAGCTTATATTGTACAATTTACAACATGTGATGTATATTGGTCTTCCATTATAATAATGAGGGCCTTAAATTTCAAAATCTGACACATGAACAGTCCCTGCTGTTAATCAGCTGTTGTCTGGTGTCCATTAGTATGTGTGTGAGAGAGAGGCAAACAGAAGCAATTTTAAATTGTGGTTGTCAGCTTTAATACTTCCCGCAATGATAAATAGGCTCCCAATTTTAGTATGAAAAAAAAATAAAATCTTTTGTTTCCTACACTAAAATCAATGTCAATACTCAAAATCACGTGACAGTCAGGGACACTGACAAAGAAATAGATATGTTTTCAAATCAAAGATTTATTTTTCAGGTAAATGGTTGAATATGATTAAAGAACCAAGCTTGAAATGAACAAATTTTCAGTTTAGCTAAACCACCATTAAGTGCATCCACCCAATTTAATTTTTTATTTATACAGAACCTTTCCAGTTGCTGCTGCTTGTTGTCTGATTTCTGTTATTTGAGTTAGAAAATGCAAATTAAACCCTCACAAAGGTTAAAACAACAAACATAACTTTTACAGTTGAGTATTAATTTTTTATGCAAAAAAAAAATTATACTATGGAGTCCTCCATTCACCTAGGTCAGCTTAGCACAAAGAGCAGAAGTCACCAAAGAAGAACTTAGTGGTACACATTAAGTAAAACAAATGGAAAAGGACTTACACTTAAAAATGTATGTAAAAATCACTGTAAATAACTGTGAAATTTCAACTATAAATGACCATCAAAAAGAGTAAATAATTGTAATGTGTATGCTAAATTACTGCAAATTGACAAATGCTAAATTGCCTTTATTTTTACACTGCTAAAGTGCTGAAAATACGCTAATTTACAGTAATACGGCACATTACCTTTGAAAACAACATAAAAAATTTGTAACATTATTTACAATTAATCACCTTACAATTTGAGTGCTCTGGAATCCACACAGTCTTTGCAGACTACTAAGGATCAGACATCCTATCAATATGCAATCGATTATATAACTCTAATCATTAATGAGTATATGTTTCTAAGCATAAATGACAATGCAACAATATAACTCTGACCACAACAACTTTTAAAAACTTTCAAACTTCTGCTTTCTGCTGTGTTTCAGATATTCCAGGATGCTGGATTTCCTTTCTGCCACCAGCTTCTTATACTCTTCATCCAACCTCTTCCCCAAATCGCTCATGCTCGTGTCTGCCCGATTCTCCCTGGACTACACACAACAGAAAATAGCATAATTTAGTGACAGTGTTTACAGATGATCATCTTTATTAACGAACAAGTCCAGTAAACAAATTTAACTTCTCACCATGTCTTTAAAGGCTTCTCCCCTGTAATAAACCATGGAGCCTGGATACTCCATTCCCTCGTCACGTAACTGCTTCATGCTTGAAGCCACCAGATGCAGCTCCTCTTCATCATAGGCATATACCTGTTGGTCCTCACAGGTCATCAGAACGAGCTGCTCACATGGGAATGAGATGCCCTCGACCACACCAATAACCTGCATGTTTACAACCTTCGGAAGGTAGAATTTCCCCCAACCGTTCACCACAAGAAAGTTATCTTTGTAAACGGTGTCCTCCAGCCTTGCTTTCCTCAATGTGGCACCAGCCGGCTTCTTTAAGGGGAAACGCTTACCTTTGTTTGCAGATACAATCTGTGAAACACCTGCTGGGGAGTCAACCTTACCTGCAACATGTGGCGACACATGCAGTTTCTTTAAGGATGGAAAATAATTATTTCAGCTTTCCTTTTACATGAGACACAGATGATTGTACTGTACCTTTTTCTCTTTTGACAGGTGGGACATCAGACACAACAGGAAGTTTATGTTTCAACCTGAAATACAGAAGAGATTTTGATTGTAATAAAGTTTATGAGAACACTTTTCCTTTTACAATCCATTGTCATCCTTTCTCTCGTGCTCCTTTAACCCCAGTCAGTCAGCCTCACTGTATGGAGCTAAATGTCAGTAATTACTGTTATGTCTATCCTCCTGAAGTCATAGCATCACAGTAATTTGTTTTGTATGTTCAGAAGCTTTGTGCTTGGGATACAAGTTGCCATGTCTGCACTGAACCATCTACAATCCTGAGTCCATACATCCTGTGAGTGTTTGGTTCAAGGCTTCAGTCTACAGTCAGAGTCAGGTCCTCATCTTCAGTAACCACAGTGGTTGTTACTGTCTGTCATTGTTACTGAATTATTTAAGTATATTGCCTAGAAGTATTTGTTTCATTTCACTCCTGTGCATCTCTTCTCCCTCTGTGTGAAAGGCAGTCTTCAATAAGAGGTTGTGTGGTCAGTGTACAGATGTGCTCCATATTCCTTGATTCAATCGGAAATTTCACTTTTCAGTTAATCCAGCTCATTACAGGTTATGTCCATGATGCTTGGATTTCATATCACACTCATGCTAATTTGCAATCAACAATCAACTGGTGGGGGAGGCTGTTACATCTTGCAGGAGGTCTCCTCTCTCCAGGAACTCACTCTGCAGTAGGGGGAGATATAGGAGAGGTGTAGGAAGATCTTAGCCTGGGTGTCTGGAAGTCTGGAAGATTAGTGGATGACAGGGTGGGTGCAGTTGGGTGCAGTTTTCTCTGTGGTGGGGTCGGGTGGCTGTCCCGGGCTCTGTGGGGCCGAGCGGCGCTGCTGAACTGGGCCCCGGTCTACGTGGGCCTGGGCCCCCTTTCCCTGGTGGGTTGCAGAGTATGGGGGTGCCTACTGGGGTCAGCGGGGAAGCTGGCCCCAGGGAGAGGCCACTTGCCCCTCCCTTCCTTCCCTCCCCATCTCCAGCTGCCTCCCTCTTCCCACTGCACCACAATCACCCACACATGCAGGGCCTTGGGGTTAAGGTGTGTCACCAGGGTGCAGGGGAGGCATTCACCCCTCTGTCCCCTTCTGGCCTCAATTTTATCTCACAACTTAGACATTCACATTACTCACACTCTCATAACACATGCATATAGGACCTTGGGGGTGGACACGCTACACGTCATCCAAAAGACCATCAGGGTGTACAACCTCACCCCTGGCGTCGTTGCCCACCTCTCAATTTTATGACATGGAGCTACTTGCTGCTCTCTGGCAGGTAACACCACCTGGGTCTGGGTGCAGTTTCCCAAGGGTACCTAGACCTGGGGCTTAGAGTATGCTTGGGGAGTGTGATTGTGTGTACAGTGTCTCTTTATGTCTGTCTCCACGTTGGGTGAGTGTTGAGTAATTGCATATGAGAGCATGAGGGTGGGAATGGATGTCTGTATCTGTGTGTGCCTGTATGTCTGTGTCTATATGTCAGGTCGGGTATCAGACGCCACCTCTCTAGGGACATCTCAGGCCCTCCAAGGTATGGAGGCCTATCTCCCCCCACCACTTCCCCTGCCAGTGGCAGACACCCTCAGACATCAGTGCGTTGGTGGTTCTTTGTGTCCGGGGATGGACGTCCAGGTACACACCAGCTCACTCCTGGTGGCTGCTTGTCGGGACCTGGAGCCTGGGGCTTGCTAGGGCCACTTCGGGGGTGGGGTGCCCTCGGCCTCTTGGTCTTGGTCACTCTGGCACAGCTGGCTGCCGGCGGAGCTCACGGGCACGTCACTGCAACCCCCCCGGCTTCTGCTCCGCGGCTGCTGAGCAACCCCTCATCTGGGGCTCTCCTCAGCTCTTTCTGGGATAGTGGTGCGGTTGCCCCTCCATTGGTCTTCCTTGGCCTCCTTTGTCTGGAGCAATTGCACGACCATAGCTGGACTGGCCATCGGGCATACTGGGCATTTGCTCAGTGGCGGTGACTTTTTTTTTTCTTCTTTGTAACGGTATAAACAATGAAAGGTGGTGGATTGGCCAGATGCTGGTCGGTGTGTAAAAATAACTCAGTTGTTTGGTGGTGGCTGTGGCGGTGCTTCCTATGATTCAGTAACATTAGCAAGTGGTGGAGGCCAGCAGGTGGATGAGAGAAAGGGGAGGCAGGAGGAGAGACCCGAAGTGGCCGCTGGTCCGAGTGTCAGGTGAACTGAACTTCAGGTAAGAAGTTATGACCTGCAGTCTATCTGGGTCAGATATAAACCAAGTTTAGGTGTAGTTTACTTTCGTTGTGCTGACTTTTTACAGTCAGTTACAATAACTCGTACTGCGTGCTAGCTAGCATGACGGAGTTTCTATACAGCTGGGTGGGTGCTATGATGTTACTGATAGTGAACTTTATTTTGTTCATAAGGTTAATTATTAGAGTTGCCAACCGTCCCGTAAAAAGACGGAATCGTCTCGTATTCAGATAAAATATTACTCGTTTCGTGTTGAGGTGAAAAGGAACAGTTTGTCCCGGACTTCAGCTAGAATGGAAAAAGACACAAAGCTGGAGTTATTCTGTGTCTTTATGCTGCACAGCTGCCTCTTCTTCTCTCATTCTCTCCCCCTCTCTCGCCTGTTGCTAATTCAATCATGAAACTGATCAATGATCAGCTGATCATTTTTTTCTCGTTTGTTTATCGCCCACTTTGCGCCAGAAAGAGGAAACCGCCGAATGTCGTGTTAAACAACAGCAGCACGTTTAAGCTTGATCAGCTGTTGTTCGAATTTATTTAATATTACTTTGTAGTAGCTGATGTTTGCTGGAGCCACAGCTGTAAAACTTCTGGTCATGATATCCGTTTGTACATCTGATGAGTGAGAAACATGAAGATGAAACCAGTAGATGTCCTTACTGAATAATCAGAGCTGAACAGGTGATGGAGAAACAGGTTTAAGTTTTAGGTGACTTGAATGAGTTGAAGGGAAGTTATGAACTGTTTCTGAGAGACAAATAACACCAGCATCCTTTTCTATGTAGATGACAGCTGGTAGCTGTGCAGGGGCGGGTCTAGCAAAGTTTTGCCAGGGGGGCCAGGTAGGGCATTAACAGGGAAAGGGGGGCACAAAGAAATACTTTCTTATTCTCATTTAAATGTCTAGCTTTTAATAAATAATTCTCTGCAGCTTACAACCAAAGTTTTTATCTGATGTTTCAAAATAGCTGATAACTATTCGCTGATAGCTGCCAACATCTGCGAACAAATATAATTCTATAAAGTGGTTCTATATAGTGTATAACCATTAATATAGAGCGTTATTAAATTTATTTCTAATGCAATCATATGGCACACTGACTTCTGAGGAAATTTTAAATGGCATTCGTCATCAGAAAGGTTGCCTACCCCTGCTCTAGCAGATCATTGCATGAAGGAACCTTTTAAATACAAGCGCGCTCATGCTCACAGGTGTACACACGGGTGCTCACAGACACAAACTACACCCTTTCTGGCTCCTACCTCAAACCACACTGTGCGCTGTAATAATAATAATATTCAATATTTAGTATTTACTGTTATATTCACATAGATCATCATGATGTTGTTTATTCTATTGCTCTTTTTTTGTGCTTGTTTTCTCTTTTTTCTTTCTCAACAGGTGATCCAGGTGATTGATATATGTATTTTTTGTCGGTTTGTTTTGTTGGTTTTTGTTTTTTGCCCTTTATCACCGTTCCTCTTCTCCGCTGTTTTTCTTTCCCTCTTTCTTTCTCCCCTTTCTTTTCCCCTGTCAAGCCTGTCCCGTATTTAGCAGGTTAAAATAAAATAAAATAAACAATAAAAGGTGAATCAAATAGACCAATACGGCAAGGCTGGGATGGTCCATTTGGTAAAGTAAATCCGTTGGGCATCTTTCTTCGCCTTTAGACAATAATTCTGATGGCAAAAGAGCCAAACGGGACAGGCAGAAAATAATAATAATAACTTACAATCAACAATAATTATTTGTTACTTTCTTTTGTTTGGTTTAAACATCATAAACTCCAGTTTACTTGTGCTGCAGATCAAGTACTATAAGTACACATCTCTAATCTTCACTACATAAATAAATCGACAAGTCAGAAAAATTACCTGACCAATAACACCATACTCATGACAAAACACAAAAACCTCACAGCTGGAAACATAAACAGAGCTGAAGTTTAATCTGACAAATCAGGTGTGTATAGCCTAAATATCACAAAACTGCTTCTTACCCGTGACGCTTTACAGATGGAGCCATTCTGATTTTCTGTCACCTAAAAAATTAAATTACATCATTAAAAGCAGTGGTGGATAAATATTTGAAAACTTTATTGGTTCCCTAAGACCACAGTGGAATAATATAACAAGCTTTTCTCCCTATTTATATCACTGAAAAACTTTCAGCCAATCAAATCGAGTTACTTTTCTGTTGTTTGCATCTATGTGGCTTTGCGTCTCCAATAGAAACACAATCACACAAAATAACAAACAAACAGAAAAACCAAGCAAACACTAAAATGTAAACCATCAAGACAACTGAGCTTTAAGTTGGGAACTGCAAATGGTCAACAGAACAACAAAGTAAAATAAAAGTATTTTTTTGTTTACACCATACTTCCACCTTATTACACCTTTGTGCACTTTGGGTCTGGTGGAGCGCATGTTTGCGGCAGAGATAAAACTGGCCGCACCTGCAAGTGCCAGCAGCCGGTACGGAAACCTGTGGCGAGGGGAAGCAGAGCTGAGCCGCAGGCTGATTGACGATATGGACGCTTCTTATTACGAAGACAGAAATAACAGAGGTGCACTAAACTAAACCATCATGCTTTACTTGTTTTACATGGTTTTGCTTTCATATTAGAGTCAGTTTTTATTAAATCTTTTCTGCACAGTATTTTAAAAAATATGCATGTATATATCATAAGTAAGTCTATATAAAATATATTTTAAAAATTTTTAGTAAAATCTAAATTTAATAAATGTGAATCTTTTTTACATTTTTGTGTTTGCCACCTGTACACATGATTTCTGTTGCACATATTCTGAAATGTCAAATGAACAATAAGAACCAAAGTGTAGCTTCTGTTTCTCGCATGTCTCGCATGTGACGATGCTGAGTGTTTACAAAAGTAAAGAAAAAAACTCTAGCTCTGGATTTTCATAGAAGAGATGTATCCAATAGTTTTTACACGAGCAGCCAACACGAATTTGAAATAAAGGCATAATTGAATAAAACCCTTGCTCACTACTGTTTAACAAACAAGTAAAAGTTGCTAGTTACCACAGCCGAAGAATCATAGCTTTTGCTGCTTTGACCAATATAGCGATATATTTCGCACAGTTATGCTCGAGAATGTGACACAGAAGCTTTTTAACTGGCTGCCATGAGCTTATTTTACATTTTGGTTTGACATAAAGAAATCAAAAAGGGGGAAATATGAACATATTGGACAAAATTACCAATAGTTTTTTTTAACATATTTATGATACCATAAAGAATCACAACCAAAGTCCCTCGTGTGCACTGCTGAGAAAAGACAACTTTAGTTCAGGTAAGTCCTGCTCTGTTTCATCAACATCATCAACAACAGCTCTCATCATGTGTCTCCCACTTTTTTTTACAAATGTTAACATTTGTAAAAGTTAAAAATATGCGTTTGACCTCAATTGATATTCGTCACAAAGTGTTTGCAAAGTTATAGAGGACACGAGCGTCATTATTGTTGTTACAAGTAGATAATAGAAATCTGAAAGCAAAAATTTTGTTTTCAAAATAATTATTTACTCTTATTTATTAAATAAATAAAAGACAATAGTTACCACAACAGTAGAACTGTGGGCTTGGCAGTCGTCTTGGAAAATTATACCTAAGCCTGCTGTGCTGCTTTTATTCACTGCAGCCACTCCCAGTTAGACAACCTTCGTCAGTGTTTGTATATACAGAGCCAGTATAATAAATTAATATGTAGCACAATCAGTATAAAATCCTGAAAGCTACAAAACATGGGGTGGTTCAATTACCAACACAAGTTTTACTCTTTTTGTTGAAAAAATCTAATTGTTACACTCTTAAATTTACAATTTACAAAATTTAAAAAAATGTTCGAAATCTGTACTATCATTAGATTTACATTAGATTACATTTACAAAAATGTAAACCTAATTGAGGTCCAAAATATAATTGACTGTTTTGGACTACTTTTGATTTTACATTTGTATTTCGCCTTCAAATAGTTTTATTTTAAAATTTATAGCTTGCCTTGCTTGGTATCATTCTTTTCAGCTCAACCTCATTACATAAAAACATAAAATCCTAGTAGTAGGGAAAATTTGTAACTGTAAAAACAGATATACATTATACTCAAAATGTAAATTGTAAGTTCTGAAAACTTATGCAAAAATTTTGTAAACAGACTTATATACATTTATCTAAAAATGCAGTCAATGTATCTGCCTTTATTTGTTTGTTTGTTTGTTTATTTGTTTGTTTGTTTGTACACCCATTTAAAAATACTATGATAACTAAAATGAGAGAACAATCTGCTGTCAAAAGGGAGAAGGGTTGGGTGAGCCCAGGCCTCAGGAGGGTAGCCAAGCTAGTGTTCAAGAAAGTGAGAGGGACAACCCAAAAATCGGAGTGATCTGGAGGTGATTGACGGGCAGGAGGGCAGGTAGATGTGGGCTCCATGAATGTTTCCAGAGAAGATAGCCATCGGAGCCTTTTCAGGTGAGCAGTCTGGAAAAACCATTGTTGAAGTGACGGCAGAGGAAATGAGTAATGGTCCTGAATTAGGTAGTGGAGAGCACTAGAGAAAAATTCAAAATTCAAGTGTGCACCAAGTTCAGACTGGGCCTCAAATTACTGATTTAATGTATGTATAAAAGAAAATACCGAATGTCTCATTGTTATTGTTGGATTCTGGATTGTTAAGACTAGTGTAAGCTATTCACCCAACTTAAACAAGGAACGTCTACTTAAATAAATGTTCGCCTATTCTTTGATTTTTTAAAAAAGACAGAAAGAACAGACTGCTGGGTGAGTTAAACTTACATCAGCAATTTTGTGCTGGTACTTTGTCCTTCCAGAAACTGCTAAGAAACCTTGCAGAGCCAGAATAAAAATTCAAGACAACCTGCATCCATTAATTACAGTGTGTGAATGTGAGAGTGAATGGGTGGATGACAGGTTATGTAAAGCGCTTTGGGGTCCTCAGGGACTAGAAAAGCGCTATACAAATACAGGCCATTTACCATTTAATTACAGGTGACATATTTGCTAACAATTCTCACAGCAAATTAAAGCAGATGGAGATGGTTGTTGGATTCTCTCCGAAACCTTGATGCAATTCCAGCACAAATGCTTCACAAATGCTGTTTTGGCCATCACAACCTTCAGGGAACTTTAAAGTAATGTCCTTTCATGGTTCCCTGAAGGTTACTGAATGTTGGGTTATGTGAATAAAGCAGAGATCTCAGATGTATTAGGAGCAGCTGGTTGTAAGGGAACCTCTGCTCGTGTGAGGCAGACAGAGTGCTGAAGTGTTGCTGCCCTCTGCTGGACTGTGTGTTGTATTCAAAAGTCTACAATTAAGATACCCATGCAATCCCTACGTACTATTAAAGTGCGTCAAGATTAAAAAATGCTTCTCATGATGCTGAAACAGTTTCCTCCTGTGAAAAGAACAACTCAGTCTCCAGATGAGAATAAGTTTGACTCTCTCTGATCATGCCCACTCTCACTTTCCATCAGGGTCTTTATTAAATCAGTCACCTCCATCACTAACCCACAACCACCAAGTATCCACCTGGTTATAAAAAAAACTATTTTGATTGTGTAGGAATAGTTTATTATTTATGGCTTTCATGGATGAAAGGTTTTCTGTTTCCCTTGTTTCCCACATATTTTTTGCACAATTCCTCAGTGGTTATGACTGATGTATATTCGGTTCTATCCTCATGAGCGACTCTTTTTGCCACCTGATCTTCATCCGCACTGCCATGAACAAAAACATGCAAACATTGGAAGCCAAACAAAAACCACCTTTATGAATAAACTGACCAAAACTATTTATCAAAATGAGGTCTGACATGAATGTAGCTTCCTTTATTGTTATCATTACTGTTGCTGAGTCACTGCATATGTCTGAGTAGTCATGCTTATTGTTCTCCACCTAACACATCTCTTCTGTAAATACTGATATATTGCCAGAAATTCTGCATTCCTTTTTAATTCATAAATAATTACCCCAAATTCCACATTTCCATAAATCTATCAGTACTTCTCATTGTTATTGATTTCCATCTGTTAAAATAATTAAAAATGTGTATCGCTACTGGTTTCTGGATCTGAGGGTAGCTGTTCAACAGACAGGAAGAGATTACAGCGCATTACAGTGAATAACGGTCATTTCATTTAGTTCGTTTAGTTTGGTTGTTGTAGTTCTCAAGTGTTTCCAGCACTGATCTTGCACAAAGTTAGCTCGAAATATTTTACTTTGACCTTTTTATTTCATACACCATTTCAAACCAAGCTTATAACATTAAAGAATCAAAAACAGAGTAACAAAGTAAAACTAAGCCCCTCTACTCTACTCTTGAACAATATCATTTTTCCCCTCCCAAGTAGTGAGTGAGTTGCTGATCTGTATAAAGCCATACATCCACTGTCAGTAATATTTTTGGTCTTTGCTTGTTATATCATCATGATTCACTCTGTTTACCCTGAATGCAACATCTGCCTCACACCAAACAACACTTTTTCTTGTAGTTTGCACTTCTTGATGTTCTTTTTTCTAAACATATTCTGACATTTTCAAGATTTCTGTAAGGAAACATATGAAACAGTTAAAAACTATGCTGGTCTTTCAACTACAAGGTTTCTTACAACAACATCAGTCAAGACAGAAGTGTTGCAAGGCTCTTAAAACATTGAGGGTTTAGCCCAGCCCCGAAATCTTTTGGATTTTCAGTTTGTTATTTTTACAGAGAAAATAATCTAAAATGTCATACATTACGCCTTACCTCAAGGTTGAAGTCAGAAAATGATACTAAAAGAAACAATCAGTGCAATTTAATTATCTCTTGTTGGTTCCTATTTTTTATTTTAAACAGAAGGAGTCAAATGAAGACTTCCCTTTGTGCAAGTGAGTTTTGACATTTGTAACTTTGAATCTAAACACTATATAGTACTGATAGACTACTACTCAAAATTTATTTACATGGATGAACTGAAACACCACCGCAGTCGTGGTGTCATTGAACGACTGAAAGCCCAGTTTAGTAGACATGGCATCCCGTGGGCAGATGGTCCACAGTACAGTGCAGAAGAGTTCAAAAGCTTTTGTGAGAAATATGGTATCTCACACCACATTTCATCACCTCACACTACTCACGCTAATGGAGAAGCTCAGACGGTTAAGAAACTGTGGAACAAAACAGTAGACAATCATTTAGCGTTGCTGGATTACCACCCCCCCCCCCCCCCCCCCCCCCCCCCTCAAATCAGTTGCTTTGTCACCTGCTCATCCACTGATGGGTAGGATACCAAGAAACAAGTTGCCTGCAGCTAAAAAGCTCCTTGTCCCAAAAGCATATGACACTGACAAGGTCAACCAGCTGCTGGTTAAGTCTACTAAAAGTTAGCATACTGTGGGTGCATGAATCAAAGCTCTGTTTCTGCTAGGGCTACACCTCCCTTTATTTACCTACATTTGCACCAATCCAGAGTCCAGTGGCTGACACTACAACAGATACATGCATACTTTGGAAGTGTCTGTCAATCTGTCCGATCACAGCATATTTAATAGCCCAACATCCAGACTGTAACTGGCAGTGAAAAGCACAACATGTTTGTAGTTCCAATGTTGATACCACCTAAACGTGTCAAACTTAAAATGTGCAATCCCGCTTAGTGGGTTTAAAATGGACTCCTATGGTTTGGAGGTGATTTACTACCGTCAGACCACGAGATGTCCCTGTGTTAATGCAGATACTGTTACTGTGCCACGTGCGTAAATGAGTGCATCATAGAATTGAGGATCTATATGAAGAAGAAAAAGCACAATACAGACTGTAAGTGCAACGAAAAGTCCAGCTCCCGGTGTTCTGCAGTACAGTTTCTGCTCTCTGTTCAGCAGCTTCTTCTTTGTGCAGATACTTCGGTCTGGAAAGTTGAGGAGATCTTTTGGAGAGAATCCTGCTGACAGAAGGGATTAGTGTACTCACCCGTGTCACCTGATCTCTGACATCATCGCAAGGAGACCCCTGCATTGAGCTTTTACATTGATGTATGATAAATAAAGATGTGGACTTTTACACCAGAGTTGTGTCTTTCAGTCCACCTGCTCCCACTGCTTATGAAACATATGTGTAATTTAAAAATGATTGAAACTCTAATCATTATTCTGATAGTACAAAGACAACAGACAGGGCTGGACTGGCCATCGGGCATACCGGGCATTTGCCCGGTGGGCCGCTCGTGATTTTTTGTTTTTATGGGCCGATGGGGTTTTATTTCTTTTCTTTTTTTTAACGGTATAAATGAATGGTGGTGGATTGGCCAGTTGGTCATGATCGACTCTGGGCTGGACCAATTACAGCCGAGGAGGTTGGACTTTAAAGTTGAGGTGAAAAAGAACGCGATTTGTCCCGTACTTCTTCACGTACTACTGCTAGAAAGTTGCTACTTCAATCATGAAACTGATCAATGATCAGCTGATCGGCTTTTCTCTCTGCGCCAGAAAGAGGAAACCAGCGGATGTCGACAACAGCAGCACATTTAAGCTTGATCAGCTGTTGTTAGAATTTATTTAATATTAACTTCTAGTATCAGCTGATGTTTGCTGGAGCCACAGCTGTAAAAGCTGCTGGTCATGATATCGGTTTGGATATGTGGTGAGAGGGAAACATGAAGATGAAACCAGGAGATGTCCTTACTGAATCATCAGAGCTGAACAGGTGATGGAGAAACAGGTTTACCTTTTAGGTGACATGAATGAGTTGAAGGGAAGTTATGAACTGTTTCTGAGAGACAAATAACACCAGGATCCTTTTCTATGTAGCTGACAGCTGGTAACTGTGCAGGGGCGGGTCTAGCAAAGTTTTGCCAGGGGGCCAGGTAGGGCATTAACAGGGAGAGGGGGGCACAAAGAGATACTTTTCTTTCTTATTCTTACTTAAAAATGTCTAGCTTTTAATAAATAATTATCTGAATCTTACAACCAAAGTTTTCATCTGATGTAAAATGTATAGAAATCCATTATTGTATTCAGTAAATATTAAGTCTAGTATATACCCTAGTAAGTTATAGTATTCTTTCCTTTGGGAAGGTACCATCTGTGCAGTCTGCAATTCTGTTAAAGAAAGATGTTGAATCTATTTAATTACTTGAGAAAAATAATAGATTTCTGTGCATTTGTTTTATACGTGCATTAAATTAAAATTGGTTTTGTCAATTAAGCTTCTTGAGGTAGAGGGTACGGGAGTGGTTCCCTATTTTTCTTCTTTTCTTTTTTTGCTGGGAGTTGGCAACCCTATTAGTTAGGTATATGTAATTATAAATTAGGTTGTTTTATATTTTTGCTAAGTACTGTTTAGAATACCAGAATAGGGAGGATGCTGTAGGTTTAAGTTTATTATAAAGGCTTTATGGCTTTTCCTATAATACCATGGTGGGCCAGTCACTAGTCAAAATGCCCGGGCTGATTTTTTGTCCCACTCCAGCCCTGGTTGGTAGTTATATACAGTCTGTATAAGTGTGGTTAATATAATAAACATTTGTAAGGAGATGGCAGTTACTGTGAATTTACAGCAGTTACACAGTGATTAGTAATAAACAGAGCCAGTGAGAGTGAGTGCATTTAAGAAAGTGAGTGATTCAGGTGTTTCAGTTGGTTTGTCATCTGTTTTTGAGTGTGGGGGAGAGTTAGAATTTCTTGGTTTTAAAGCTAAGTTAGGAATATTACGCACACTGTGTGGTACCACCTTCCGCAGAAGGTGCATTCAATCTGTAAGAAAAATTAGACTGTCACAGTCATGCATCTAAAGTCAGGCTGTTGAGTGAAGCAACTAAACATGTTTAAATGTGCAGATACTGCAGATTTCTGTGCAAAAGTCTATGGATCACTCGATGTTTCCGTGCGTCCCTTAGTTGCTTCAGTGTCTTTAAAGTGCAGAGGCACACAGGTTACCTCAACTATAATTTTTCTGTTGGTGCATCACACTGACATGTCACCCAGTGATATTGAAGTAACCCATTCAGAGTGCTTCAGGCTCTGGTACTGATTTGGTTATTTACACACTCATCGGTTTCTGCACCTGAACTTCTCTCACCACAGGCATGGCATAGCTGGGAAAGGTCTTTGAAAACATATGCCAGAATGAGGATATACATATAAATGCTGACTATGCTGACAGAATGTGTTGTGAGAACACTGATCAAATATTACTGTATTGTCATATATTTGTGAAATAGGTATTTTCTTTTTGCTGTGAAATGATATACACAAAAGGAGTGGGGATTTGTAAAAATTCAAGTGTATGATAAGGTGACAAAAAATACACAATTGCATGTCATGTAGTTGAAGGGGGTTTTTTTGTTTGTTTTTTTTTGTTTTTTTTGTTTTTTTTTTTGAAAGAACAGAAAACACTGAAAGTTCCAGATGTATTGTGCATGAAACGAATTCAAACGTGGCAATAGAGCCAGGTGCAGATGTGTGTCAGAAGTTAATCTGGCTGTAGGCTAGGCTATTTGCTGTTTTGTCGGTAGCGGCTCCTGAAAAGCAAGTCTACCACACATCCGTTTGACCAATGCCAGTTGATCTGTGACGCCAGTTAATCTGGAACACCGTTACCGTCACTCCCAAAACTTTCCCCTCTTATGTTGTGGCTTATATATATATATATATATATATATATATATATATATATATATACAACCAAATCTCACACACAATTCATATATATATATGTGTGTGTGTGTGTGTGTGTGTGTGTGTGTGTTTTATCATAACTCTGGATTTACTGGCCTGTAATTAAAATTTAAAAACCGGTGTATACTTTGAAGTCCGAACTTTCAACACGGGCTGAAAGACTCAGCGTGGCTGCAGCTTGTTGTTATGTGAGCTTAAATCAGTCATGTGATTTGGAGGTGCAGCGTGTCCGTGGACCCCAGAGGGTTAATAACACTCACCTTTTTTTTCTTTGTCGATGCCCGTAATGCCGCCCTCACCACAATGCCGCCCTGGGCAACCGCCCTTGTTGCCCATATCATATCAAAAACCACTACTGCGCAAGCCCTCTATCGCCATCTGCTGACACTTTAAAAACTCCATCACTCCTACACTGTATGCAGCTGTGTGTGCTGCTGTTCTGTCATGGAAAGGGGAATTTTTGGCTGTTTTACAGTTATTAGATTATTCAATTTTGAATATATAACATTTTCATCTCTTAATAATTAAAGTTCAAGACTTGTTTTAACACCACTTCAACATGCTTCCCATTACAAATAAAGATAAAAAGATTATTTTAGTGTTGTTGTTTGTTTGTTTTTGTTTCTACGTTTTTACATTTAACATATTAATTGCTTGGAAAATAAACTCATCCTGAAGATCAAGAATTCCCATCATGGAGAAACAAAACAAAAACAAAAAAAGTCAACAGCAGAGGTCGAACGATTTAATGATTTGGTCTCCAAAGTCCCATTCAGGGTTTATTCTTAGCTGCATGCAAGAGTGGAAGAACAAGTTTTTCCCCCAGTGGCCCTAATCCTCTTCCGTAGGACCGCCCTTCTTCGTTCCACGAACCTTATTTACACCCAGCAAAAACTGCAGTTAGACTCATATCTCCACGTAGTCCTTTGCTCCGTGTAAATCAGGTAGTCCTCTGCATTTGTCCTCGGTTTTGTGTGTGTATAGTTTTACTTTCCTTTGTCTTCGTGTCTTGCTTTGACTTCTCGCACACAGCAAGTAAAGCGTTTTATGTGTGTATCACTTTTGAATAATGTCTTCTTGTGAATAAAGTAGCTTGTACTCTCATATAAGCGAGCAGAAAGTCGCTGTTGACAAGTTTCTGAAACGGGCTGCACCGTGTCAGGTGTCTTAGCTTCAGTGGGTGGGGCAGCTCCGCCGGTTGTTTCTGTTTGTATGCGCTCTCCTAAAAAAGTCACTTTTTCTCGACGCTTTAATCTAAAGTCTCTTGTTGTGTTTCCAGTATGTAACGCTGTAGCAGTTTAAACGGTTGTTTGCATGTTACAGGAAAACACGATCAGCCATGTCCACCATCAGCAGCTCAAACAATGCCTTTGCCTTGGAGCTGTTCCGCACTCTGAACCAGACAAACCCTGCTGGGAACATCTTTGTCTCTCCACTGAGCATCATCTCAGCCCTGGCCATGGTCTACCTGGGAGCTAAAGGAGACACTGCAGCTCAGATGGCTCAGGTCAGCTCACTGTTACTTGTTACCTGCACCACCATCAGTTGATCAGCCAGCATGATGCCTGTGCAACTTCAAGCCCTCATTGCGTTTTAAAAGCAGTTACGGAAGCGTTGAGCTGCCACCCAGGCAAAAGAAAAATTGAGCCATATCACATTATAACGTCAAAACTTCATTGTTCTAACAATATACCATCATGTAAGTACAATCACATTATTATAATATGCATAACTATCACGTTATAACAAAATCTCCCCATGCCTCAATCAAAGCATAAAGTAGAACTTAACTAATTCCAATAAACGAGCCATTTTCTCGAACACTGATCTGCACTGTCATCCACTTCACTGTTTTAAGGCAAACATGTATCATGTTCGAAAAATAAAACATATGTTATAACGTGAACACTCTTCTGTTCAAACAATATATTTATCACGTTCGTAAAAAAAATAATATTTATATTGTAATAACGTGATATTATGTTGTTCAAACGTGAAAAGTATATTGTTAGAACAATAAAGTTTTCACATTATAATGTGATATAGCTCTATTTTTCTTTTGCCTGGGTGGCAGCTCTACACAAGCAGTCGATCTGACCTGTTTCCACAAAATGTCTTGTCAGATGTGGCTGTCTGTATTTTTCCATACAAAAAGGAATCATATCTTTTCTTTTGTTTTTATCTTTTTAAAGACAAAATCTGAACTTTTTTCTAGAAGAGTGCTGTTTACAGACAAACTGCACAAAATTCAACTTTTGAACTTTTGTTAAATGTGTTTGAAAAGCTCAATTTTCTATGTGGCCAAAACACTGAACCCCTTCAATGCCACACAGGCCCTCTCATTCAGCTCAGGTGAAGGCGTCCATGCAGACTTCCAGAAACTGAACGCTGACATCAACTCACCATCTGCATCCTTTTTTTTTTTTTTTAACCTGTCCCGTTTGGTTCTTTTGCCATCAGAATTATTGTCTAAAGGCGAAGAAAGATGCCCAACGGATTTACTTTACCAAATGGACCATCCCAGCCTTGCCGTAATGGTCCATTTGATTCAACTTTTTATTGTTTATTTTATTTTCACTTGCTGAATACGGGACAGACTTGACTGGAGGAGAGAATGTGGAGAAAGAAAGAGGGAAAGAAAAAAACCTGAGAAGAGGGACGGGGAAAAAGGGCAAAAAACAAAAACCAACAGAATAAGCAGACAACAAATACATATATCGATCACCTGGATCACCTGTTGAGAAAGAAAAAAGAAAGCAAGCAGAAGAAAACGAGAGTAATAAACAAGATCACAATGATATATGAGAATATGACAGTAAATACTAAATATTAAACATTATTGTGCAGCACGTGAGATCGACAGCGCACAGTGTGCTTTGAGGTAGGAGCCAAAAAGGGTGTAATTTGTGTGTGTGATCACCCGTGTGTACACCTGTGAGCATGAACGCGCTTGTTTTTAAAAGGTTCCTTCATGTAATGATCTGCTAGAGGGTGTGGGGGGCCACTGCCCCGACCTCCAGGGCATGAAGCAGGTATGGAGGAGATCAAGACTCCAGACATCCAGAGGCCCCCAGAACACAAGAGACCAAGGAAGACCAACAGAGGGGCAGCCGCGCCACTATCCCAGAAAGAGCTGAGGAGAGTCCCAGATGAGGGGTCACTCAGCAGCCGCGGAGCAGAAGCCAGGGGGGGTTGCAGTGACGTGCCCGTGAGCTCCGCCGGCAGCCAGCTGTGCCTGAGTGGCCGAGCCCCGGACCGTGAGGCCGAGGGCACCCCATCCCCAAGGTGGCCCGAGCGAGCCCCAGGCTCCAGGCCCCAATAAGCAGCCGCCAAGGAGTGAGCCGGTGGGTACCTGGGCGCCCACCCCCGGAGACAGAGAACCACCAACGCACCGATGTCTGAGGGCGTCCGCCACCGGCAGGGGAAGTGGTGGGGGGAGATGGGCCTCCAAACCTTGGAGGGCCTGAGATGTCCTCAGAGAGGTGGCGTCTGATACCCAACCTGACATATAGACACAGACAAACAGGCACACACAGATACAAACATCTATTCCCACCCTCATGCTCTCATATACAATTGCTCAACACTCACCCAACGTGGAGACAGACATAGAGAGACGCTGTACACACAATCACACTCCCCAAGCGTACTCTAAGCCCCGAGTCTAGGTACCCTTGCCCCTGGAGGGGGAAACTGCACCCAGACTCAGGTGGTGTAACCCTTTTCCCTGCGGTGGGGAGAAGCAGACCGCCCCGACTCCGCAGCAGCAGGGAGGCCCCATACACCAGACCCCAGTCGGACGGCCAACTCCTCCTCCTAGCCCCCCTGCTCCAGCAGGCCGCAGAGAACGGGGGTGTAGGAAGACTCCAAACCTCCCTCCACCCGCTCATATGTACTGTTGATGTATGTGTGTTCTAAGGTGCATTTAAAACCCAGGAGGGCATGGAGCCACCTGCCAGAGCAGCAGGTAAGCATATAGCCCCTCCTGCTAGCCCTCAATGTCTACATGTATTTAAAATTGAGAGGTGGGCAACGACGCCAGGGGTGAGGTGTACACCCTGATGGTAGTTTGGAATCCGTGTAGCGTGCCCACCTCCAAGATCCTATATGTATGTGTAATGAGAGTGTGAGTAATGTGAATGTCTAAGTTGTGGGATAAAATTGAGGCAGAGGCAGCCAGAAGGGGACAGAGGGGGGGGATGTCTCCTCTGCACCCTGGTGACACACCCCTACCCCAAGGCCCTGCATGTGTGGGTGATTGTGGTGGAGCGGGAAGAGGGAGGCCGCTGGAGATGGGGAGGGAAGGAAGGGAGGGGCAAGTGACCCCTCCCTGGGGCCAGCTCCCCCGCTGACCCCAGTAGGCACCCCCATGCTGTGCAACCCGCCAGGGAAAGGGGGCCCAGGCCCATCCGGACCGGGGCCCAGTGCAGCAGCGCCCCCCGGCCCCACAGAGCCCGGGACAATTCACCTGACCCCACCACAGAGAAAACTGCACCCACCCCATCATCCACTCATCTTCCAGACTACACAAGACAATAGACGCCCAGGCTGAGATCTTCCTCCACCACTCCTGTATCTCCCCCTCCTGCAGAGAGAGTTCCTGAAGAGAGGAAAGCTCCTGCAAGATGTGACAACCTCCCCCACCAGTTGAAGAGCCCCCCAGGTGGCTCGATGCACCGACGGCACCCCGCGCCAGGGCCGGGCCCCCATACACCCACCCGCCCACAACCTCGGCAACACACCAACCAGGACCCAAGCCCCTGAGGCCCGGCCAGGGCCCCAGCCCAGAGACGGAGCGCCCCCAGAACCTCACGCCCATCCCGGACCCACCCAGGGGCAGCCAGGCTACCAGGTCAGTAACCCACGTCCGTCAGCACAGACCCTCCCCTAGCCCCGCTGCACGCAGCCACGAGGAAACCGTCACCTAAGAGCCAACAGAGCCCCTAATTGGCCATGACCGCTACCCCGGGTTGAGCCCCCCAAGGAAGATGCTCCTGGGGAACCCCCCGACGCCCTAAGCCTGTCCCTACCCCCACACCAATCACAACAGTGAAGGTGGGACCAAACTATGGCCCCCCACCCCCACTAGGTGATGGAGCTGATCAAAGGAGCCCAGAGCAATTGATCTGATGTGGTGGCAGAGGCTGTATCAAGACTAATGTAATCTAATAGATAATTTCTATATTGGTTAGAATTAAGATTATTTTTATTTTTCCAGTTCATGAGGACTGTTTTCTTGGCTATGCATAGGGCAGTGAAAACCATATGGGCTATATTCTTTTCTGAAGTGACATTATCTAAGCTGCCCAACAAACATACTAAAGGAGAAGTTGGAATGTTACATTTCAGACACTTTGATAAGTCTTCACATATCTCACGCCAAAACTTCTGAACTGGTGGACAGAACCAAAGAGCGTGGATATAATTGTCCGGTGAATTGGTTTGGCAGTGTGAGCAGTTGTTGGTAGACGTAAAGCCCATCTTGAACATCCGATGACCTGTATAGTGCACTCTATGTAGTATTTTGTATTGAATTAATTGAAGACTGGGATTTCTAATTAAATGAAAGGTTTTTAAGCAAATCTGAGACCAGAAGTTTTGGTCTAAGTTAACTGATAAATCCGCTTCCCATTTTGCAATAGGAAGTGATATTGATTCATCTGTTTTAGAAAGCATTCTGTATATTTTGGATAGTAATTTGGGGGTTTTAAGAGTAAGAAATTGAACCACACTTGGTGGTGTTTGTAGTTCAACTTGACCCGGTTTAAATCTCTTTTTTACTATGGATTTAATTTGTTGATATTCTAAAAATCTTTTCTTGTTGATCCCATATTGTGTAACTAGTCTGTCAAATGAAATAAATTCTGTTCCTTCTAGTATATGTTCTAAATATTTGATTCCTTTACTACTCCAATCTGAAAAGTTTATCATATTATTGTTTTGTAATATGTCAGGGTTGTTCCAGATAGGTGTACGTTTGCATGGGATTAATGGAGACTCTGTCAACTTCAGAAACTCCCACCACGCTGTCAGAGAGGAGCTGATGTTGACGCTTTTGAAGCATTCATGTCGTTGGATGTTTGAGCTGATAAACGGTAGATCTGAAATCTCTAGATTATTGCAAAGTGCTTGTTCTACATCTAGCCAAGGTTCATCTAAGAGGGTATGTTTTTGCCATCCTGAGATAAACTGAAGCCTGTTGGCCAAGAAGTAGTGCTGAAAGTTAGGTAGTTCTAATCCTCCTTTATCCTTGGTCTTTTGTAGTGTTTTTAAGCTTATACGTGGGGGCTTATTTTTCCAAAGGAATTTGGACATATATGAATCTAGAGATCTGAACCAATCTTGCGGCGGTTTAGTTGGGATCATTGAGAATAAATAATTTATTTTTGGTAATACCATCATTTTTATAGCGGCAACCCTTCCCATGAGTGATATGGGTAGACATTTCCACCTAGCCAGATCACCTTCTACTTTCTTTAAAAGTGGGATATGGTTTAATTTAGTTAGATCTGCAAGCTTGGGAGAAACATTAATACCTAAATATTTTATATTTCCCGATTGCAGTGGAGTAGAAGAGGAATTATGGAAGGAGCAATTAATCGGAAGGACTGTAGATTTTGACCAGTTAATTGAGTAATCTGATATTCTTGCAAAAGAGTTTATCAGTTCAATCACCCCAGAGATATTGGTTTGTGAATTTTGGAGAAAGAGTAACACATCATCCGCATAAAGGCTGATTTTATGTTCCACGTTCTTGCATTTTATGCCCTTAATTACTGAATTCTGTCTAATTGCTGCTGCTAGTGGTTCGATAAAAATTGCAAACAGTGAAGGGGAGAGTGGGCATCCCTGCCTGGTGCCCCTCAGGAGACAGAAGCTGGAGGATGTCTGGTCATTTGTTCTGACACAAGCTGTTGGGGAATTATATAATATTTTTAACCAGTTGATGAAAGAAGATCCAAAACCAAATTTGTGTAAAGTTGCAAATAGAAATTTCCAGTTAACTCTGTCAAACGCTTTTTCTGCATCTAGAGAAAATATTGTAGTTTCAAGGTTTTTACTGTATGAGTAGTCTATCAAATTAATTAATCTACGTGTATTTGTTGATGAGTGCCTACCTTTTATGAAACCAGTTTGGTCAGGATGAATTAAGAGGGGGGTTATTTTCTCTAGTCTCTTTGAGAGAGCTTTGCAAATTATTTTAAGGTCTACATTTATAAGGGATATTGGACGATAGCTTGAGGGATATACAGGGTCTTTGCCTGGTTTTAGCAGGAGATTAATGTTTGCAGAATTCATATTTGGTGGAAGTCTGCCATTTTCTTTGATTTCCAACAACGTTCTGTAAAAAACTGGTGCTAGAATCGTCCAGAATTCTTTGTAGAATTCTGCAGGAAAGCCGTCTGGACCTGGAGCCTTATTATTGGGCATATTTATCAGGGCTTCCTGGAGTTCACCTGGCGTCAGTGGCGAATCCAGTGCCATTGCTTGAGTGTCTAATAATTTTGGGAGAGTTATGTTGTCTAAAAACTGATCAATTTCCTTTTTAGATGGGTTTATTTGTGGTGAATACAACGTTTTATAGAAATCCCTGAAAATGTTGTTTATTTGTTTCGGGTCATATACTGTATTCCCAGATGAGTCTTGAACAGCACATATAGTTGTTTTTTCTTTATTTATTTTTAGCTGGTTTGCTAGAAATTGACCGGATTTATTACTATGTTCATAATTTTGTAAGCGTAGTCTTTGTACTAAGAATTTTGTTTTTTTATCAATTATCTCATTTAATTCTAGTTTTGTTTTGCGTATTTTGTTCAATGTTTCCTGATCTTGGTGGGACGCGTAGGCTTCTTCTAGTGATTTGATGGTTTTTTCTAATTCCTGAATATTTTTGTTTTCTTTTTTCTTTTTATGTGATGAGAAAGAAATTATTTTACCTCTCATCACGGCTTTCCCTGCTTCCCATAAAACAGAAGCTGATGTTCCGGGAGTGTCATTAAAGTCTAAATATGAAGTCCACTCTTTTTTAAAATATTTAATAAAGTCTTCATCTTTAAGCAGTGATGTATTAAATCTCCAGTTTTTACTTGGCGTAGTATTATTCTTGTGCATTAGTGTTAAAGATACAGGAGCATGATCGCTGACAGCTATAGGGTGAATCTCAGTGTCTGAAATGTCACTCAGCAGTGAGCTGCTGACCAAAAAATAATCCAGACGAGAGTAGGAGTGATGAACATGTGAGAAAAAAGTATATTCCTTACTGGTGGGGTGAAGGGAGCGCCATGCATCGCAAAGACCAAAGTCGCTCATATACTGTTTGATTATATTTGTGGACTGCCAATTACGCTGAGTTCCTGCTGTATTGAGCCTATCCATTTCTTCATTTAGTCCAAGGTTGAGGTCGCCTCCAAGAACAAGTGTGCCATCTAAGTGTTCAGAGAGTGCACTGAAAAAACTGTGAAAGAATGAGGGATCATCAACATTTGGACCATATACACTTACAATACATAGCTTTTTATCAAGTATAGATAGTTTAATGATTAAGAATCTGCCCTCTGGATCTATAACTGTATCGAGTACTGTGAAATTAATATTTTTATGTATTAAAATTGCTACTCCCCTTTGTCTAGAATTATAACAAGCTGAGAACACATTAGGAAACTCAGGTGTTTTAAGTTCATTCGAACCTCTAAGAGGTCTGTGGGTCTCTTGTAAAAGGACAACATCTGCCTGTAGTTTTTTGAGTTGGTTAAATATTTTTAACCTCTTTTCTCTGGAGCCAGCTCCATTTACATTCCATGTAACGAATCTCAGTGCACCCATAGATGTCTGTGTATAACTAGGGGTGTATGCTGTGTGTGTCGCTTAGACAGGTGGAGAGAATACATCACTTGTTCATAAATAAAGAGAGGGAGAGAGAGAAAAAGTGTGTGGCGAGATGCTCCCTGAGTCTGACTATGTGTTTGCATATTTACTAAGATGAGTACGCTTGGCTTAAATGTGTGTATCCTATACAACTGTGTGCGCTGTCTGAGTGATGTAAATGTGCTGCCGTTGAGCGCATGACTGTGCGTGATCGTGCTGTGCGTATGTGTCGAAATAAAGGATGTTGTTTGTGGATGAGTGTGGAAGCAGGTGATCGAAGCAGTGAAAGAAAGAAAAAAGAAAGAAACCAAGGACAAGGGTGAGCAGCATAAAAACAAGAGGGGAAAAGGAGAGAAGAAAAAACAAGAAGAGAGAAAAAAAAAAAAAAAAAGAAAAAAAAAAAAAAGAAAAACCGGAAACATTCTAATCAAACCATTGACGGAGAGTGATGGTGTTAATACTGCTATGATATCACACCTAAGATGCGATTTGATACTGGTAAGTTAAACAGATGTTAATGCAAGTTAGTGTGAGTGGATGGGGAAAGGGTGTAGCGGATTCTTATCTGGTGTGAAGTTAATACAGCCACGGAGTGATGTCGGGGTCGCGGTGGAGCTGTCCGTCCACGTACAGCCGGTCCACAGCGATGACAGCGCGGGAGCCCTTCTGGATGAAGCCGCGTCGGATTGGGAAGAGGACCCTGCGTCGTTCCAGGATCTCTTTGGGGAACTGGTCGTTCACGCTGAAGTCCGTTCCTTTTAATTCCCTGCCGCGGCTTTTCACATGTTCCTTTTGTTTGAAGTGGCCGAATTTGGCCACGATAGGACGTGGTCTCCCGGCTGTAGCCCGAATGGGGCCGAGGCGATGCACCCTATCGAAGACGATGTTCTTCACCGTGTCCTCCGGCAGCTTCAGGTGGTTTTTGATGAAGCTTTTTACCGTGGCCTCCGCGTCCTCTCCAGCGGCTTCTGGAATACCAGAAAATACCAGATTATCACGCATGCTACGAGCTTGTAGATCAATAACTGTTTCTTTTATTTTTTTATTTTCTCTGTTGAGCTGGGTAACATTTTCTGTGAGACATTTCACCGACTCCCTTAGCGTGGCATTTTCAGCAGCGAGCGTTTCCACCTGCTGCTGGCTGAACTCCAGGGATTCTCGCAAGCATTTAAATTCCCGGTGAAGAATCTCCACCAAGGACAGCCTTGCGTCGAAGCTGGACAATCGCTTGTCGATTGACTCCAGTATGTCGGCAATATCTTTGCCGGCTGGCGATGTTGTGCCGGGGGAATCTGCCGGGCGAAGTCTTTTCGACGATGGCGTCTCAGATTTGGCCGGGGAAGATGCACTCTGGGCCTTCTTCATCACGAGATCCTGAAAGCACTGATCAATGTAATCTTGGAGAGCCTCTAAACTCTCCCCGTTGTTCTCCAGGGTGTTGGAGATTATTAAGACAAATATTGTTAGTTATAAGACAATTGATAAGTGTATTTGGTAATACTGAAGCTTAAAGGAATTTGTACAAATCTAAACTACCATTTGCTTAATTTTCCGCCAAAATCTCCGGCGTCTGACGTCAGTTACAACATGAGTCGCTTACCTTGTCCGTCACTTCCGTCACTTACCTCTCACTTCCACTTGCATCCTACATCCTGAAAACTAGCCAACCGTCTTTATGGAGAAAACACTGCCCACTTCCTCCTAGGTTGTATCCACATCAATTACTCGCTTCATAAAGTGCTTCATTACAAAGACTGGATTAATAAACAAACGTCTGCTCTCTGCAGGACTTCCTTGAAAACACACAGAAGTACTACCAGGCAGACCTGAAGGCTGTGGACTTCGTTGCAGCTCCAGAGGCGTGCAGAGCAGAGATCAACAGCTGGGTCAAGCAGCAAACAGAAAGTGAGAATGTGCATCTTCCACAGCCTGAACAGCAGGGAATCATTTTAGCATCCTCTGTGGATTATAATGGAATATTGTTGTGTTTCTGTATTTCCTGTCAGATAAGATAAAAGACCTTCTGAAGCCAGGAACAGTCAACAAAGATACCAGACTGGCTCTGGTCAATGCTGTCTACTTCAAGGGCAACTGGAGTAACAGATTTGATGAGGCAAACACCAAAGAGATGCCCTTTAAAGTCAAACAGGTAGAAATTTAACTGAAGGTTACAAAATCAGGACAAAAAGTCTGAATACAGGAAACAGTTTAAAAGGTTTAAGGTAATCACCATCAGAAGCTTTATAGTAACATGACCTGGATTTCGTGTGTGTCAGAATGAGACCGTACCAGTCCAGATGATGTACCAGAGGAAGGAGCTTCCCTACAACTACATTCCTGATCATGATATGCAGATCCTGGAGCTGCCCTATGTGGGTGAGGAGCTCAGCATGTTCATTCTGCTGCCTAAGGAGTCCTCAGATGGCTCAGACCCTCTGCTGAAGGTACACACCCTAGAAACAAGTTCCTGTAACAAAAAGCCGCAAAAACTCTTCTGCTTCACTTTAGTTTACTTAATTAAATTTGATCATTTAAGAATTTAACAGACAGCTCCTTACTTCATGTATAAAATGAATTTAAATATGAGCAAAGGAAATATGACAAAATATATTAACTGTGTTCAGTGGCGGTCCTAGCCTGTTTGGCGCCCTGGGCGAACACTCCCTCTGCCCCCCCCCCCACACACACACACACACACACACACATATATGAAGAGAGAGAGAGTATGCATAGTATGCAAACGGCTACTAAACAGACATCATAATTCGTCATACAATGGGAACAGGACAAATCAACAATTGACACTGACTAATTAATATTATATTATTGTATATATTGTTTGGAGTTTAGTCTGTTACTGTTACTATTTTTACCATTTCTTCTTGGAGGAACTGTAACCCACATAATTTCCTTAGGGATTAAGAAAGTATTCTGATTCTTAATGTTTTAGGATACATGACCTGCCATTATCCAATGACACATCTGCTTACCTGTATCTTTTGCTCGTTTCTCCTTGTAGGAGCCATAATTAACTGTACTGAATTTTAATGATCACTGGGTTTTCATTTGTTTGGTTGCTATGGTGATGTGTAACGGGAGTCACGTGGGTGCTAGCGGTGACATTAAGAGGGTGTTGTCAGTCTGTCTTTCACTGGTTTGATTTTGACAGAGAGGAGGGCTGGGTAGCCGTAGTTTTTGTTGACCGCAGCACAACGAGTTTCCCCTTGTTGCATTAGAGCTGTGATGTTTTAAGAGTTTGAATCGCGAGCCGATCACATTGCTCTGTAAACTTTTCAAGCACTTTAATAAACAAGCAAGCAATTCCACCTCTCGCATTATTGCGTAAAGTTGACAGCGCGTCAGGCAAATAGGCAGGCTCCATCCCCGGCCTCTAGCGACTGTGGAAGTTGCTACACTCCTCTTCTTTTCTCTTTTTTTAAAACTTTAAAAACGGGTTGTGTGTGAGACTTTAAATCAACAAAATATAAAATATACATTTTAAATTGTTATTTATCCCTTTACCCCTGGTCCTAAAGTGTATATTTATTTTTTTACTCTTAAATATTTATTGATTGTTTACTCTCACTGCTGTAACTGGAGCCTCGTCATCTCGTCTCTCTATATACTGGACTGTATGTAGCGGAGATGACAATAAAGTTTACTTTGACTTCAGCAGCGAGCAGGCGCACCGAGGGCTCTCGCGCTCACTTTTCGCGTATAGAATTTCGAAAAAACATCGGTGCAAATTATAAGTCTGTATCATAATGTCTGCTGTTTTCGTGTTGTTGGTTTGTTTTTATTTTGTTTTATTTTGCGAGTTGGTTATTAGACGCTGCTCCAGCCAGCCAGAGAATCCCCCTCCGCCCCGCCCTCTCCTCCCTGTGCCGCAAGCAGCAGGCGCACCTCGCAAACGGAGGGCGCCCTTACTCCCAGCAAATGGGCGATAGAAAACCGATCGGTGCCTATGCCATTCCCAATATGCGCTGGCAAAGAAAAGAATTAAAATAATGTGACCACAGGAACGCGATTTGTCCCGTTCCTCTTCAGCTAGAAAGTAGCTAATTCAATCATGAAACTGATCAATGATCAATGATCGGCTTTTCTCTCTGCGCCAGAAAGAGGAAACCAGCGGAGGTCGCGCTAAACAACAGCAGCACGTTTAAGGTGGATCAGCTGTTGTTAGAATTTATTTAATATTAATTTCTAGTATGAGCTGATGTTTGCTGGAGCCAGCGCTGTAAGAGCTGGTGGTCATGATATCAGTTTGAAAATGTGGTGAGAGGGAAACATGAAGATGAAACCAGGAGATGTCCTTACTGAATCATCAGAGCTGAACAGGTGATGGAGAAACAGGTTTACCTTTTAGGTGACATGAATGAGTTGAAGGGAAGTTATGAACTGTTTCTGAGAGACAAATAACACCAGGATCCTTTTCTATGTAGCTGACAGCTGGTAACTGTGCAGGGGTGGATCTAGCAAAGTGGTCACTAGTCAAAATGATTTGACTAGTGACCAAATTTTTTGTCCCAGTCCAGCCCTGACAACAGATATTCAGAATGAAATCTGTATTTTCTTTTGAAAACCTTATGCTCATTCTTTTACCACCATGCTGCATCACCTGTTCTTTGATCGCTGTAAGCTTTCAGAAACTGAGAAAACCACTGATAAAGGTATCCGTTTAAAAGGTATACTTTGCCTCATTCTCAAGTTATCACGTGAGAACATTTTCAGAAAACTTGGCCTCTGACTTTTACCTTGAAGTTGAGAAAAATCTTAATTACTTCTTTCTTGAGTTATCACATTCACAAGATTTACAGAAACCTAAAAAGTGCTTCAGTAAATATATTGTTATTGTGCAGGAGCATCACAAGCATTTAAGTTTTTGAGAAAAACATGTCAAATTTTGAATATGAGTATGAGCAAACAGAAAGGAGATCATAGTGGACATGAACAAGAAGAAGAGGCCTCGCCAGCCGCTGTTTATCCAGGAGAGTGAAGTGGAGAGCAGCTTTTGGCACCTGGGCGTTCACATCAATGAGGACCTCACTTGGACACGGAACACCACACAGCTGGTCAAGAAGGCTCAGCAGGGGCTGTATTTCCTGAGGAGGCTGAGGAAATTTGGTATGTCGGCCAAGATCCTCAGCAGCTTCTACAGCTGCACTGTGGAGAGCACATTGACCAGCCGCATCACTGCATGGTACTGCAGAACTACTGCTATGGATCACAAACGCCTGCAGAGAGTGATAACAACTGCAGAGAAGATCATCAGGACTCTGCTGCCCTCTCTGCAGAGCATCTACCACCGCAGAGTCCAGAGGAGAGCTGCCTCCATCCACAAAGACCCCACACACCCTCAACACGGACTGTTCACACTTCTGCCCTCGAGACGAAGGTTTAGAAGTGTGAAATCCAGAACGTCCCGACTCAACAACTCCTTCAGCCTCACTGCTATCAGACTCCTGAACAGCTGACGTAACTCAACTTCAATTTGCACATCAGGACACACCAAGTTCATTTTGCACATTAAGCTCCTTTGTACATCTGACATCTGCATACCTCACTTGTTTACACTTATTTTTTATCTGTCATTATTTTTATCCTTATTTTTATCTTTATTTATCTTATTTCTTTAACCCTTACCTAACTTGGCATTTACGTATAGGCAGGAAAGGAAGAATTTTATTGCACAGAGAAATGGTATTTCTTCTGTATACATGACAATAAACACTTTGAATCTTTGAATCTTGAATCTTTGAACAACTCGCTCGAGGAAATGACACACAGTCAGGATTTCCTTGATTCTTTATTTAACATGAAACATTGCCAGCTTGGGGAAAAACACAGGGTGATCATATCATATCAAGAAGTCAAAGCCTCCAAAAGTTGAATCTGTTCATCTGGACGTAGCGTTTTGTGGGAAAAACGTTTCGTCACTCATCCAAGTGACTTCTTCAGTCTCAGCTGACTACAGGTTTCCCCAAATCTTATAAACAGTACATTTGCATAATGACTGAAACCAGCCCACTGAAGGAACAATGGGCTGGGAGGTCAGTTCCTTAATCATAATTATGCAAATTCCCATGACCATTGATCAACAATTACTGACCAAAACCCACTGATCGCTACAACACAGAGCGAACACCATCCCCACTGACACAGCGGCCAGGGAGGCAGAAGAACATCACATCAAGAAGGCCCTGAGTAAATGTGGTTATCCCAGCTGGACTTTTGTCAAAGCTGGGAAGGCACCTAAAGAAAGCTCCAGCCGATCCAGGAGAAAAGGACAACCGCTGCCTAAGCAAAAACCTGTAGTGATCCCATATGTGTCAGGAGTATTGGAGCAGCTGAGACGCATTTTTTCGAAACACCGGGTCTCTGTGGCTTTTAAACCCCAAAATACGCTGGTTCAAAACTGGTCCACCCCAAGGATCGGGTCCCCCGACACAAACAGAGTAACATAGTGTACGCTGTTAAGTGCCAGGACGATTGCCAGGATTTATACATCGGGGAATCCAAACAACCTCTAGCGAAGTGGATGGCACAACACAGAAGAGCTACCTCGTCAGGCCAGGACTCTGCAGTCTATTTATACCTACAGGCCAGTGGACACTCTTTAGAGGATGAGGATGTACACATCCTGGACAGGGAAGAACGCTGGTTTGAGCGCGGAGTCAAGGAGGCCATTTACGTGAAAAGGGAAAGACCATCTCTGAATCGAGGAGGGGGCCTAAGGGTACATCTTTCGCCATCTTACAATACTGTGATTGCAGCCATTCCCCAACTCTCTGTGAATGGTACTCATGGCCATTGATCAGTGGGCTCTGATCAGTGGGTTTAGGTCAGTGGTTGTTGATCAATGGTCATGAGAATTTGCATAATTAAGATTAAGGAACTGACCTCGAGCCCATTGTTACTTCAGTGGGCTGGTTTCAGTCATTATGCAAATGTACTGTTTATAAGATTGGGGAAACATGCAGTCAGCTGAGACTGAAGAAGTCACTTGGATGAGTGACGAAACGCTTCTCCCACAAAACGGTACGTCCAGATGAACAGAATCAACTTTTGGAGATTTACTTTCCTGGATGATTGAGAATGCATCAAGACGAAGACATCAAAGCCTTTATGCCTTCGACTTTATGGAAGCAGTTTTTTTATCGTTAATTTCTGAACTCTTGTGCTGTTTTTCCCTAACTCAGTAAGCCGTTGCAGAAATTACAAAATAAGCTAAATAGTGCACAGCGTGCGGTTCCTTTTTGTTACCCACTGATCACCGGTTACAAGTTGACTTCTTAAATTAAACTGTTTTTATTATTATATCAAACGTCATGTATCTGTTTTTTTCTCAACTCTCTCGCAGATTTCAGACAGGAGAACCAACATTTCACCCTCATTCTTGTTCCACTTTATCTGCTGTATTTGCTTTAAAAGCTTCACCACAATGCCGTGACCCGGATTTGAACCGGGGTTGCTGCGGCCACAACGCAGAGTACTAACCACTATACGATCACGGCTGCTCAGCTGCAGGCTGAACGCCCATGTAGTCAATCACCTCCAATCCACACGAGTCCATTTTAAACCCACTAAGCAGGACTGTACATGTTAAGTTTGACACGTTTAGGTCGTATCAACATTGGAACTACAAACATGTTGTGCTTTTCACTGCCAGTTACAGTCTGGATCTTGCTTCTTTTTTTTTTTCTTTTTTTCTTCTTATTTCACCGTAAACACTTGAATCTGCGTGTAACAGCTGACCTGTACGATGTGCAGAAGAGCACCAAAATGTATTTACGGTCAGACCACGCGAGGTCCCAGAGTTAATGCGGATACTGTTACTGTGCCACGTGCGTAAATGTGCGCATCGTAGACACAGAGTTTGAGATCGATATAAAGGAAAAGGCACAATAAAGATTGCAGATGATCATTTTCTGAGCAGCCGTGATCGTATAGTGGTTAGTACTCTGCGTTGTGGCCGCAGCAACCCCGGTTCGAATCCGGGTCACGGCAGAGTGGTTGTGATTTCACTTTGGGGAGCTTCACACTTTAAGTGGTGACTAGTTGTTTGTGTGTGTTTTCATTTTTTTCTTTTGTTCTCTTCTCACTCTACGTCCTGAGTACTGAGTCGGGATGTAGAGTGAGTACTCAGTACTGTTTTTTTGAGGCAACGAGTTTCCAAACATTTTTTAAGTTATGGGAACTAATTAGACTGTACCTTTTTATGCCTTTGCCGACCTCTTGTGGTAAGATGTGATCATGTGTTTGCTTTGCTGAATTATTTGGCAGTTGCTGCCTTTAGGCTGCACTGATTGACTGATTGTCCACCTGCTCCAACTGCTTATGAAACATATGTGCAATTGAATAATGATTGAAACAATGATCATTATTCTGATGACAGCAGAACAGATATTCAAAATGAAATCTCTATTTTCTTTTAAAAACTTTATGCTCATACTTCTACCGCCATGCGGCATCGCCTGTTCTTTGATCAAGCGTTCAGAAACTGAGGAAACCACTGATGAAGGTATCCGTTTAAAAGGTATACTTTGCCTCATTCTCGAGTTATCGCGTGAGAACATTTTCAGAAAACTTGGCCTCTGACTTTTACCTCGAGGTTGAGGAAAATCCTAGTTGTTTCTTTCTTGAGTTATCACATTCACAAGATTTACAGAAATCTAAAAAAGTGTTCCAGTAAATATGTTGTTATACTCAGGGGTGCACATAAGTGGTCCGCAGGTGCGCACTCGCTGTCAAAATAAAAGACGCGCACCAGATAAGAAGTTGCAACGCACGTTCGCGCAGGGGCGGATCTAGAGAAATTTTCTTAGGGTGGCAAAGAAATCAAATGGGGTGGCAAATTCAAAGCCTTTTTTTCCCCCAAACACATATGCAGGTGATTACATATGGTTAAAATGATTCAAATGCAGTAAGTATACATGTTTTTCATATAAATATAGTCTATAACTTAATTATTGTCTGTAGTCCACATAATTACACACTTTAGTTACATAAAACATGTGAGTTTTGATGTTATGTACTGTATAGCCTGTATAATAAATAAATATGTAGCCCAATAAGTATAAACTCCAGAGAACTACACAACATGGGGTGGTTCATTTACAAACACAAGTCTAACTTAAGTTTCAGTGTTTTTTGTTAGAAAACAATCACATTGTTACAGCTTAAATTACACAAAATGTCAGAAATCTGCACTGTCATGAACAAAAATTTAAACCTAATTTTTCATGATTTGTTGGATAAACCCACTGAGGTCTGAAATACAACTGCCCATTTTTGATTCCTTTTGAGTTTACGTTTGCATTTCATCCTCAAATTGTTTCTTTTTATTTTTTTCTCCTTGCCTTGTTTGGTATCATCCTTTTCTTCTCACTGAATTTAGTTGTTTTTTTTCACTGACATACTGCATTAGTGTTACTGATCTGAAATCACACAAAGAACTTAAAATCCTAGTAGTATTTTTTACTGTAAAAAACCCACAGACATGTTGAGCAAATATAAATTGTACATTTTGTAAACATATACAACTATTTGTCTAAAAATGCAGCCAATACACCTGCCGTTTTTTCATTTTGTACAACCATTTAAAAATATTACTAACTAAAATGAGAGAACAATCAGGTGTCGCAATAAGATGCCCCACAAATGATGTGTGCCAGTAAAAAATAAGTTTGTCCACCAAAAGACAGAGGAGAACAGCACAGGGATAAACCTGCAGGCCTGACAACAGGAGGTGTATCACTCCGCTGGTTTTCTACTTAGTGACAGTGTTTACATTGCAAATGTGCCTTAGTGACATTCATTAGTGCCCTCACTGACACACAAAACAAAACAACGACTACACAACAGAACAGCTACACAAGACAGCACAACACACTAAGTATACACTCCGCACTAAACGTCACAAATCTCCCACATCTAAAAACTCTCTCTCTCTCTCTCACTCGCTCGCTCTGTCTCGCTGCTGTTACCGTCACTCCCAAAACTCTCCCCTCTTCCTAAACAACCATATCCTACGTGTTGACTTTTTTTTTTAAATTGGTCGACATGGTACATTTTTCCACCAATAGGAAAGAGGTGGCTTTTTTTCCTTTCTTTACTGTTTTCACGCTGTCCTTAGAAAACGCTTAAAACCCACACACACAAAAACGTGACGACAGTATTTAGAAAAAAGCGTGGCTTATATATATTATCATAACTCTGGATTTACTGGCCTGTAATTAAAATTTAAAAACTTTGAAGTCTGAACTTTCAGTGTGGGCTGAGATAGAGACTCAGCGTGGCTGCAGCTTGCTGCTATGTCAGCTTAAATTAGTCATGTGATTTAGAGGTGCAGCGTGTCCGTGGACCACGGAGGGTTAATAACACTCACCTTCCTTCCATTTCCAGAGTGTAACAACCGACCACCTGTGTTGTTCAAAATGTGCTCTGGCACAATCATAAGCATGGCTTGCTACTGAAAACAAGAAAAAAGCCGGTCCTGCTATGGGCTGAACCATTTGTTAACGGTTGAGGGGCGGGACACTCTGCAATATATTCAGTTTTAGCATTTATATTCACTGTTGACTGTAACTACGCTCAAACTGTTAATGCTATCTTATTTTAATAAACAACACTGTCATATGCAAGACTGGGGTGGCACTTGGGGTGGCACGGGATCATTTTAGGATGGCACTTGCCACCCCATGCCACCCTTCTAGATCCGCCCCTGCGTTGCGTACATATAAAAGGGACTGTTTTTGTCCGCTAGAGTGGGATTTTCACGGCATATTCTGCACCACATCTCTGCGCGTTTATCATTTGTTTGAAGCCAGCTAACCTGCTGCAACTACTTTTCCGAGAATACGCGCTTCTTTTGCGGTTCGGACTCCTTCTGACATTTCTTTGGAGGTGGAGGAACACCAAACTAATTGCTTAAAGGAGCTTGCTTCTTCGACATCTTTAAGAGTTCTAAACAAATGTCTGTACACCTCCAGAAAATCTTATGTAAGCAAACTTCTTATCTAGTGCGCGTCTTTTATTTTGACAGCGAATACGCACCTGCGGACCACTTATGTGCACCCCTGGTTATACTGCAGGAGCATCACAAGCATTTAATATGAAACATTGCCAGCTTGGTGAAAAACACAGGGTGATCCTGAGATTTAATAATGAAACAGCAGCTTCAGATAAGACTTTCTGGTAGCTGAGATCAGCACCGTGTTAAGGACGAACACTTTGACCAGACTTTGTGTGTGTACATTTTTATTCACAAAGTTGTTGAAAGTGGGCAAAATCCATCAGAGTATGGATGACATGTCACAGTAAAAGACACTGAATTTAAACAAATGTGATTAAACAGAAGATTTCCAACAAAGACATAACACAGCCAAAAAAAATAAAAGGGTTCAAGTATTTTTAAAAATTCAAAATGAAGATAAAAAACAACTATTTGTATCAAGTTATGCCACATTTTCTCAAATAAAATAAATACAATAAAGTCAAATAGGTATTATTTCAAATAAAAATGTTAGTATAATATATAAGACAATGTTTGGTTTGTAGTGCCACCTTTTGTGTAGGAACACATGAGTAAAAATGTCATTGATCCAGCGTTGATGAATCATATCAAGAAGTCAAAGCCTTTATGCCTTCGACTTTATGGAAGCAGTTTTTTTATCGTTAATTTCTGAACTCTTGTGCTGTTTTTCCCTAACTCAGTAAGCCGTTGCAGAAATTACAAAATAAGCTAAATAGTGCACAGCGTGCGGTTCCTTTTTGTTACCCACTGATCACCGGTTACAAGTTGACTTCTTAAATTAACCTGTTTTATTATTATATCAAACGTCATGTATCTGTTTTTTTCTCAACTCTCTCGCAGATTTCAGACAGGAGAACCAACATTTCACCCTCATTCTTGTTCCACTTTATCTGCTGTATTTGCTTTAAAAGCTTCACCACAATGCCGTGACCCGGATTTGAACCGGGGTTGCTGCGGCCACAACGCAGAGTACTAACCACTATACGATCACGGCTGCTCAGCTGCAGGCTGAACGCCCATGTAGTCAATCACCTCCAATCCACACGAGTCCATTTTAAACCCACTAAGCAGGACTGTACATTTTAAGTTTGACACGTTTAGGTCGTATCAACATTGGAACTACAAACATGTTGTGCTTTTCACTGCCAGTTACAGTCTGGATCTTGCTTTTTTTTTTTTTCTTCTTTTTTTCTTCTTATTTCACCGTAAACACTTGAATCTGCGTGTAACAGCTGACCTGTACGATGTGCAGAAGAGCACCAAAATGTATTTACGGTCAGACCACGCGAGGTCCCAGAGTTAATGCGGATACTGTTACTGTGCCACGTGCGTAAATGTGCGCATCGTAGACACAGAGTTTGAGATCGATATAAAGGAAAAGGCACAATAAAGATTGCAGATGATCATTTTCTGAGCAGCCGTGATCGTATAGTGGTTAGTACTCTGCGTTGTGGCCGCAGCAACCCCGGTTCGAATCCGGGTCACGGCAGAGTGGTTGTGATTTCACTTTGGGGAGCTTCACACTTTAAGTGGTGACTAGTTGTTTGTGTGTGTTTTCATTTTTTGTCTTTTGTTCTCTTCTCACTCTACGTCCTGAGTACTGAGTCGGGATGTAGAGTGAGTACTCAGTACTGTTTTTTTGAGGCAACGAGTTTCCAAACATTTTTTAAGTTATGGGAACTAATTAGACTGTGCCTTTTTATGCCTTTGCCGACCTCTTGTGGTAAGATGTGATCATGTGTTTGCTTTGCTGAATTATTTGGCAGTTGCTGCCTTTAGGCTGCACTGATTGACTGATTGTCCACCTGCTCCAACTGCTTATGAAACATATGTGTAATTGAATAATGATTGAAACAATGATCATTATTCTGATGACAGCACAAAGACAACAGATATTCAAAATGAAATCTCTATTTTCTTTTAAAAACTTTATGCTCATACTTCTACCGCCATGCGGCATCGCCTGTTCTTTGATCAAGCGTTCAGAAACTGAGGAAACCACTGATGAAGGTATCCGTTTAAAAGGTATACTTTGCCTCATTCTCGAGTTATCGCGTGAGAACATTTTCAGAAAACTTGGCCTCTGACTTTTACCTCGAGGTTGAGGAAAATCCTAGTTGTTTCTTTCTTGAGTTATCACATTCACAAGATTTACAGAAATCTAAAAAAGTGTTCCAGTAAATATGTTGTTATACTCAGGGGTGCACATAAGTGGTCCGCAGGTGCGCACTCGCTGTCAAAATAAAAGACGCGCACCAGATAAGAAGTTGCAACGTGCGTTCGCGTACATATAAAAGGGACTGTTTTTGTCCGCTAGAGTGGGATTTTCACGGCATATTCTGCACCACATCTCTGTGTGTTCATCATTTGTTTGAAGCCAGCTCACCTCCTGCAACTACTTTTCCGAGAATACGCGCTTCTTTTGCGGTTCGGACTCCTTCTGACATTTCTTTGGAGGTGGAGGAACACCAAACTAATTGCTTAAAGGAGCTTGCTTCTTCGACATCTTTAAGAGTTCTAAACAAATGTCTGTCCACCTCCAGAAAATCTTATGTAAGCAAACTTCTTATCTAGTGCGCGTCTTTTATTTTGACAGCGAATACGCACCTGCGGACCACTTATGTGCACCCCTGGTTACACTGCAGGAGCATCACAAGCAGTTAATATGAAACATTGCCAGCTTGGTGAAAAACACAGGGTGATCCTGAGATTTAATAATGAAACAGCAGCTTCAGATAAGACTTTCTGGTAGCTGAGATCAGCACCGTGTTAAGGACGAACACTTTGACCAGACTTTGTGTGTGTACATTTTTATTCACAAAGTTGTTGAAAGTGGGCAAAATCCATCAGAGTATGGATGACATGTCACAGTAAAAGACACTGAATTTAAACAAATGTGATTAAACAGAAGATTTCCAACAAAGACATAACACAGCCAAAACAAATAAAAGGGTTAAAGTATTTTTAAAAATTCAAAATGAAGATAAAAAACAACTATTTGTATCAAGTTATGCCACATTTTCTCAAATAAAATAAATATAATAAAGTCAAATAGGTATTAATTCAAATAAAAATCTTAGTATAATATATAAGAAAATGTTTGGTTTGTAGTGCCACCTTTTGTGTAGGAACACATGAGTAAAAATGTCATTGATCCAGCGTTGATGAATCATATCAAGAAGTCAAAGCCTTTATGCCTTCGACTTTATGGAAGCAGTTTTTTTATCGTTAATTTCTGAACTCTTGTGCTGTTTTTCCCTAACTCAGTAAGCCGTTGCAGAAATTACAAAATAAGCTAAATAGTGCACAGCGTGCGGTTCCTTTTTGTTACCCACTGATCACCGGTTACAAGTTGACTTCTTAAATTAAACTGTTTTTATTATTACATCAAACGTCATGTATCTGTTTTTTTCTCAACTCTCTCGCAGATTTCAGACAGGAGAACCAACATTTCACCCTCATTCTTGTTCCACTTTATCTGCTGTATTTGCTTTGAAAGCTTTACCACAATGCCGTGACCCGGATTCGAACCGGGGTTGCTGCGGCCACAACGCAGAGTACTAACCACTATACGATCACGGCTGCTCAGCTGCAGGCTGAACGTCCATGTAGTCAATCACCTCCAATCCACACGAGTCCATTTTAAACCCACTAAGCAGGACTGTACATTTTAAGTTTGACACGTTTAGGTCGTATCAACATTGGAACTACAAACAAGTTGTGCTTTTTACTGCCAGTTACAGTCTGGATCTTGCTTCTTCTTTTTTTCTTCTTATACAGCAACCCCGGTTCGAATCCGGGTCATGGCAGAGTGGTTCTGATTTCATACTTTAAGTGGTGACTAGTTGTTTGTGTGTGTTTTCATTTTTTTCTTTTGTTCTCTTCTCACTCTACGTCCTGAGTACTGAGTCGGGATGTAGAGTGAGTACTCAGTACTGTTTTTTGAGGCAACGAGTTTCCAAACATTTTTTAAGTTATGGGAACTAATTAGACTGTACCTTTTTATGCCTTTGCCGACCTCTTGTGGTAAGATGTGATCATGTGTTTGCTTTGCTGAATTATTTGGCAGTTGCTGCCTTTAGGCTGCACTGATTGACTGATTGTCCACCTGCTCCAACTGCTTATGAAACATATGTGCAATTGAATAATGATTGAAACAATGATCATTATTCTGATGACAGCACAAAGACAACAGATATTCAAAATGAAATCTCTATTTTCTTTTAAAAACTTTATGCTCATACTTCTACCGCCATGCGGCATCGCCTGTTCTTTGATCAAGCGTTCAGAAACTGAGGAAACCACTGATGAAGGTATCCGTTTAAAAGGTATACTTTGCCTCATTCTCGAGTTATCGCGTGAGAACATTTTCAGAAAACTTGGCCTCTGACTTTTACCTCGAGGTTGAGGAAAATCCTAGTTGTTTCTTTATTGAGTTATCACATTCACAAGATTTACAGAAATCTAAAAAAGTGTTCCAGTAAATATGTTGTTATACTCAGGGGTGCACATAAGTGGTCCGCAGGTGCGCACTCGCTGTCAAAATAAAAAACGCGCACCAGATAAGAAGTTGCAACGCACGTTCGCGCAGGGGCGGATCTAGAGAAATTTTCTTAGGGTGGCAAAGAAATCAAATGGGGTGGCAAATTCAAAGCCTTTTTTTCCCCCAAACACATATGCAGGTGATTACATATGGTTAAAATGATTCAAATGCAGTAAGTATACATGTTTTTCATATAAATATAGTCTATAACTTAATTATTGTCTGTAGTCCACATAATTACACACTTTAGTTACATAAAACATGTGAGTTTTGATGTTATGTACTGTATAGCCTGTATAATAAATAAATATGTAGCCCAATAAGTATAAACTCCAGAGAACTACACAACATGGGGCGCTTCATTTACAAACACAAGTCTAACTTAAGTTTCACAGTGTTTTTTGTTAGAAAACAATCACATTGTTACAGCTTAAATTACACAAAATGTCAGAAATCTGCACTGTCATGAACAAAAATTTAAACCTAATTTTTCATGATTTGTTGGATAAACCCACTGAGGTCTGAAATACAACTGCCCATTTTTGATTCCTTTTGAGTTTACGTTTGCATTTCATCCTCAAATTGTTTCTTTTTATTTTTTTCTCCTTGCCTTGTTTGGTATCATCCTTTTCTTCTCACTGAATTTAGTTGTTTTTTTTCACTGACATACTGCATTAGTGTTACTGATCTGAAATCACACAAAGAACTTAAAATCCTAGTAGTATTTTTTACTGTAAAAAACCCACAGACATGTTGAGCAAATATAAATTGTACATTTTGTAAACATATACAACTATTTGTCTAAAAATGCAGCCAATACACCTGCCGTTTTTTCATTTTGTACAACCATTTAAAAATATTACTAACTAAAATGAGAGAACAATCAGGTGTCGCAATAAGATGCCCCACAAATGATGTGTGCCAGTAAAAAATAAGTTTGTCCACCAAAAGACAGAGGAGAACAGCACAGGGATAAACCTGCAGGCCTGACAACAGGAGGTGTATCACTCCGCTGGTTTTCTACTTAGTGACAGTGTTTACATTGCAAATGTGCCTTAGTGACATTCATTAGTGCCCTCACTGACACACAAAACAAAACAACGACTACACAACAGAACAGCTACACAAGACAGCACAACACACTAAGTATACACTCCGCACTAAACGTCACAAATCTCCCACATCTAAAAACTCTCTCTCTCTCTCTCTCACTCGCTCGCTCTGTCTCGCTGCTGTTACCGTCACTCCCAAAACTCTCCCCTCTTCCTAAACAACCATATCCTACGTGTTGACTTTTTTTTTTAAATTGGTCGACATGGTACATTTTTCCACCAATAGGAAAGAGGTGGCTTTTTTTCCTTTCTTTACTGTTTTCGCGCTGTCCTTAGAAAACGCTTAAAACCCACACACACAAAAACGTGACGACAGTATTTAGAAAAAAGCGTGGCTTATATATATTATCATAACTCTGGATTTACTGGCCTGTAATTAAAATTTAAAAACTTTGAAGTCTGAACTTTCAGTGTGGGCTGAGATAGAGACTCAGCGTGGCTGCAGCTTGTTGCTATGTCAGCTTAAATTAGTCATGTGATTTAGAGGTGCAGCGTGTCCGTGGACCACGGAGGGTTAATAACACTCACCTTCCTTCCATTTCCAGACTGTAACAACCAACCACCTGTGTTGTTCAAAATGTGCTCTGGCACAATCATAAGCATCGCTTGCTACTGAAAACAAGAAAAAAGCCGGTCCTGCTATGGGCTGAACCATTTGTTAACGGTTGAGGGGCGGGACACTCTGCAATATATTCAGTTTTAGCATTTATATTCACTGTTGACTGTAACTACGCTCAAACTGTTAATGCTATCTTATTTTAATAAACAACACTGTCATATGCAAGACTGGGGTGGCACTTGGGGTGGCACGGGATCATTTTAGGATGGCACTTGCCACCCCATGCCACCCTTCTAGATCCGCCCCTGCGTTGCGTACATATAAAAGGGACTGTTTTTGTCCGCTAGAGTGGGATTTTCACGGCATATTCTGCACCACATCTCTGCGCGTTTATCATTTGTTTGAAGCCAGCTAACCTGCTGCAACTACTTTTCCGAGAATACACGCTTCTTTTGCGGTTCGGACTCCTTCTGACATTTCTTTGGAGGTGGAGGAACACCAAACTAATTGCTTAAAGGAGCTTGCTTCTTCGACATCTTTAAGAGTTCTAAACAAATGTCTGTCCACCTCCAGAAAATCTTATGTAAGCAAACTTCTTATCTAGTGCGCGTCTTTTATTTTGACAGCGAATACGCACCTGCGGACCACTTATGTGCACCCCTGGTTATACTGCAGGAGCATCACAAGCATTTAATATGAAACATTGCCAGCTTGGTGAAAAACACAGGGTGATCCTGAGATTTAATAATGAAACAGCAGCTTCAGATAAGACTTTCTGGTAGCTGAGATCAGCACCGTGTTAATGACGAACACTTTGACCAGACTTTGTGTGTGTACATTTTTATTCACAAAGTTGTTGAAAGTGGGCAAAATCCATCAGAGTATGGATGACATGTCACAGTAAAAGACACTGAATTTAAACAAATGTGATTAAACAGAAGATTTCCAACAAAGACATAACACAGCCAAAAAAAATAAAAGGGTTAAAGTATTTTTAAAAATTCAAAATTAAGATAAAAAACAACTATTTGTATCAAGTTATGCCACATTTTCTCAAATAAAATAAATATAATAAAGTCAAATAGGTATTAATTCAAATAAAAATGTTAGTATAATATATAAGACAATGTTTGGTTTGTAGTGCAACCTTTTGTGTAGGAACACATGAGTAAAAATGTCATTGATCCAGCGTTGATGAATCATATCAAGAAGTCAAAGCCTTTATGCCTTCGACTTTATGGAAGCAGTTTTTTTATCGTTAATTTCTGAACTCTTGTGCTGTTTTTCCCTAACTCAGTAAGCCGTTGCAGAAATAACAAAATAAGCTAAATAGTGCACAGCGTGCGGTTCCTTTTTGTTACCCACTGATCACCGGTTACAAGTTGACTTCTTAAATTCACCTGTTTTATTATTATATCAAACGTCATGTATCTGTTTTTTTCTCATCTCTCTCGCAGATTTCAGACAGGAGAACCAACATTTCACCCTCATTCTTGTTCCACTTTATCTGCTGTATTTGCTTTAAAAGCTTCACCACAATGCCGTGACCCGGATTCGAACCGGGGTTGCTGCGGCCACAACGCAGAGTACTAACCACTATACGATCACGGCTGCTCAGCTGCAGGCTGAACGTCCATGTAGTCAATCACCTCCAATCCACACGAGTCCATTTTAAACCCACTAAGCAGGACTGTACATTTTAAGTTTGACACGTTTAGGTCGTATCAACATTGGAACTACAAACATGTTGTGCTTTTCACTGCCAGTTAGAGTCTGGATCTTGCTTTTTTTTTTTTTTCTTTTTTTCTTCTTATTTCACCGTAAACACTTGAATCTGCGTGTAACAGCTGACCTGTACGATGTGCAGAAGAGCACCAAAATGTATTTACGGTCAGACCACGCGAGGTCCCAGAGTTAATGCGGATACTGTTACTGTGCCACGTGCGTAAATGTGCGCATCGTAGACACAGAGTTTGAGATCGATATAAAGGAAAAGGCACAATAAAGATTGCAGATGATCATTTTCTGAGCAGCCGTGATCGTATAGTGGTTAGTACTCTGCGTTGTGGCCGCAGCAACCCCGGTTCGAATCCGGGTCACGGCAGAGTGGTTGTGATTTCACTTTGGGGAGCTTCACACTTTAAGTGGTGACTAGTTGTTTGTGTGTGTTTTCATTTTTGTCTTTTGTTCTCTTCTCACTCTACGTCCTGAGTACTGAGTCGGGATGTAGAGTGAGTACTCAGTACTGTTTTTTGAGGCAACGAGTTTCCAAACATTTTTTAAGTTATGGGAACTAATTAGACTGTGCCTTTTTATGCCTTTGCCGACCTCTTGTGGTAAGATGTGATCATGTGTTTGCTTTGCTGAATTATTTGGCAGTTGCTGCCTTTAGGCTGCACTGATTGACTGATTGTCCACCTGCTCCAACTGCTTATGAAACATATGTGCAGTTGAATAATGATTGAAACAATGATCATTATTCTGATGACAGCAGAACAGATATTCAAAATGAAATCTCTATTTTCTTTTAAAAACTTTATGCTCATACTTCTACCGCCATGCGGCATCGCCTGTTCTTTGATCAAGCGTTCAGAAACTGAGGAAACCACTGATGAAGGTATCCGTTTAAAAGGTATACTTTGCCTCATTCTCGAGTTATCGCGTGAGAACATTTTCAGAAAACTTGGCCTCTGACTTTTACCTCGAGGTTGAGGAAAATCCTAGTTGTTTCTTTCTTGAGTTATCACATTCACAAGATTTACAGAAATCTAAAAAAAGTGTTCCAGTAAATATGTTGTTATACTCAGGGGTGCACATAAGTGGTCCGCAGGTGCGCACTCGCTGTCAAAATAAAAGACGCGCACCAGATAAGAAGTTGCAACGCACGTTCGCGCAGGGGCGGATCTAGAGAAATTTTCTTAGGGTGGCAAAGAAATCAAATGGGGTGGCAAATTCAAAGCCTTTTTTTCCCCCAAACACATATACAGGTGATTACATATGGTTAAAATGATTCAAATGCAGTAAGTATACATGTTTTTCATATAAATATAGTCTATAACTTAATTATTGTCTGTAGTCCACATAATTACACACTTTAGTTACATAAAACATGTGAGTTTTGATGTTATGTACTGTATAGCCTGTATAATAAATAAATATGTAGCCCAATAAGTATAAACTCCAGAGAACTACACAACATGGGGTGGTTCATTTACAAACACAAGTCTAACTTAAGTTTCACAGTGTTTTTTGTTAGAAAACAATCACATTGTTACAGCTTAAATTACACAAAATGTCAGAAATCTACACTGTCATGAACAAAAATTTAAACCTAATTTTTCATGATTTGTTGGATAAACCCACTGAGGTCTGAAATACAACTGCCCATTTTTGATTCCTTTTGAGTCTACGTTTGCATTTCATCCTCAAATTGTTTCTTTTTATTTTTTTCTCCTTGCCTTGTTTGGTATCATCCTTTTCTTCTCACTGAATTTAGTTGTTTTTTTTCACTGACATACTGCATTAGTGTTACTGATCTGAAATCACACAAAGAACTTAAAATCCTAGTAGTATTTTTTACTGTAAAAAACCCACAGACATGTTGAGCAAATATAAATTGTACATTTTGTAAACATATACAACTATTTGTCTAAAAATGCAACCAATACACCTGCCGTTTTTTCATTTTGTACAACCATTTAAAAATATTACTAACTAAAATGAGAGAACAATCAGGTGTCGCAATAAGATGCCCCACAAATGATGTGTGCCAGTAAAAAATAAGTTTGTCCACCAAAAGACAGAGGAGAACAGCACAGGGATAAACCTGCAGGCCTGACAACAGGAGGTGTATCACTCCGCTGGTTTTCTACTTAGTGACAGTGTTTACATTGCAAATGTGCCTTAGTGACATTCATTAGTGCCCTCACTGACACACAAAACAAAACAACGACTACACAACAGAACAGCTACACAAGACAGCACAACACACTAAGTATACACTCCGCACTAAATGTCACAAATCTCCCACATCTAAAAACTCTCTCTCTCTCTCTCTCTCACTCGCTCGCTCTGTCTCGCTGCTGTTACCGTCACTCCCAAAACTCTCCCCTCTTCCTAAACAACCAAATCCTACGTGTTGACTTTTTTTTTTAAATTGGTCGACATGGTACATTTTTCCACCAATAGGAAAGAGGTGGCTTTTTTTCCTTTCTTTACTGTTTTCGCGCTGTCCTTAGAAAATGCTTAAAACCCTGTTGTGGAAGTTTTTCCACTTAAATAAAGCCTGCAGACGAGCGGTGAGCGGTAGCTAACATTCTTTAATTCAAACACACAAAGACATACAAACAAGCTTGTGGAGGGCCTGCATGTCTGCGGGGCAGGGACAGCAGAGTCTCACTGAGAGTAGTGTGTCTCTCAGTTAAATACTTTCTCCATGAACAAAAGGCAGTACACAGCTGTTTCACACCTTCCCAGAGTCCTTGCAGAGACAAAAGAATCTTCCTGTGAAGTGGTCTGCCTCCCCCAACTTCCTAACTAGACCCCCACCATTTGTCTTACAGTATGGGTGTCAGACATGTTAAAATCCAGTGGCACCAAGGCATTACAATAAAATAATGTGATTAATACATAAGTGAAAGAAATTCCTATACAATCCCACCCTTTGATTCTCAAATCAAGAATCACATTAAAAACCAGAATTTCTTTCCCGACATTCTGTATATCACATCAACATTATTTTACACTTAAAGGAGTTTCACACTGTGTATCCTAACTTCACTGGTCTCCCACCACCCTTTGTTCATCTTTAAACTTCCCCCCAATCTAAGCTTTCACATGCTAATGGCAACAACAATGATACAGAGGAAAGGTCTTTTCCAGAGTGTCAAAGTACTTTGCATGGCAAAGTGAAAAAGCATTAGATGGTCATTCTCAGTTCCCGATCATGGCTCCTGGTGTCTGTGCAATTTACAGAGTTGTAATTCCAACGCTGATCTCCCTCTGTGCTGTCACCTTTGGAGCTTGGCACGCTCTCTCCATCCCTCGATTTCCATTCCAACGCGGCTGTAGATTTAAGGCAGAGCACGTCGTACACCTTAGTTGTCTTCCTCAACGTCAACGTAGAAAACTCTTTCATTTTATTTAAGATTTTGCTGTTTAAAATCTCCTCGTGACAATCCTTTGGAAGCCCAGTGGTGTAGCCCACTGTCGTTTGTCTGCTGTCCTGCAGATGATCCCTGCTTCTCACTGGTCCTGTTGAAGCGTTCTCTCCCGGTCGTGGTCTGTATCTGCGTCAATCCTTCCATATCCCTCATGTCACGGTCTCTGTAATTTAAAAATGAAAGCTTCCACGGAAAACCCTCTTTTGCCCTATGTCAGCTTAGCACAATTAGACATGCACAATGAAGTTGTGCATTGTCTCTTAAAAATTCCCAGGGATTCCCCCTGGAGTAGTTTCACTCCAGGCCCTGTCTTAAGAAAAGGTAAAACATTAGCCAGCGGTGTGTCCTGCTGTAAATCATGTGATTGGATCATATGATTAGCCCTCTGCTGTGAAAAAGTGATGTTAGCGCAGCGCATCTGTATGCACACTTTCTCACAGTGACCTCTGCACTGTAAACAATACAAGGTCATGAAAACACACCGCTGGTAAATTCAAAGACACAGAAAGTGGCGATTAAAGGTTAAGTCTGCATGCCCCAAAGGTCACGCAACCTGTTGCTGTCATCTTTCTGCTCCTGTAAAAAGAAACATACATACATACATCCACCCTTTTGTCAGGTCAAGGTGGAGGTGCAATCTTGCATTCTGGTGTCAAGTCAGTCAAAGCTTTTGTCAGTCCAGTCAGTCCCCATTTTTTATTTGCTGACAGTAGAACCTCTCGTGACGCAATAAGTTTCTACTGCCAGCAATGACGTCATTTCAAAAAAAGAAAAATAATTTAGACTGGATTACATCGCTGAATCCTTTTTGGCAGGGACTTGTTTTCTGATTGTCCCAAATAAGTGGCTTTCTCCCGAGCCCATTTAAATTTTTTGGAGAAACTCACTTGCGATTGTTCAACATGTTGTGTAGCGCTTTCGATCCCGATCTTGCAGGCCTGCTTGAAAAGAGAAAATTGCCAAACAAAATCTCAGTGCACTGTTAAAAATCAAAAAATATGAAGGCCTTGTTTTAGAAGTTGTCTAAGCATACTCTCTTGAATTATAGATCAAAACAAAACTAATTGGCAGTTTCAAAGTGGTACCAAAATAAAATGCAAAATCCCCAAAACTTTCATTCACCAGTCACACACCTCACACAACAATATTCTATTAGATAATGAGTTTTGTTTCCCCCATGTAACCAGATGTGTGTTATGATAAGACCTCCCCCACACATCAGAAACCAGAAACTCAATAATCTACTAGTCCCCACTCATCTGACCCCCTGCAGCATTCTGTTCACCCCTGCAATGATTCAATCATCCTTCCCCAAAATAATACTAGTTCACTAGTCTATGTATCACTTCTTAACCCACTAAGTGAACCGGACAAGATGATGGTGACAGCAATGCATGCTTAAAATGCTATTTGGTCTTCATGAGCTTCATCGCATGTGTGTTTGTGTTAGTAGGATTAATGCATTTTCTGTTTGTGTAATTTTTGTGTACCTCTCTCTTTGCGGTGCTCCAGACACTTTTCAATTCTCCACGCAAGGCAGTCGTTTTTTCTTCCCAGTTTCCTAAACCCAAATTTCAGTTCCCACACTAAAACAGCCATGTTCTCCCCTGCTCCTTCCACTGTGGTCTCATCTCATCTCTCCCCCTTTGCAGCAGTCCAGTGAGTCAGTTGTCTTTCAGCTTTGTCCTGTGTTCTCCACTGTCTCATCTTGCCATTTTGCTCCAAGGGTGGCAAATGTCCAACTCAGACAGTCTTTTCAAAGGTCCATTCACACACAGTGAAGTTGCAGCTCGTTGGAAATGCGCATCCATCCATCCAGTCATGATGATGCCATTTTTCTCCTTGCTGTCACTGTCTTGCACAGCTGCTGCTGCTGGACCTTTTCTTCACTGCTCAGGGTGCTGCTGTGAGTTCTTGAGATCCATCTCGTTGTTCTGGAACTGCATTTCTTGTCTTCAGGGAGAGATTCTTGGAGCTTGTGTTCTCAGGGTGACAAACACATGGAAGTTAAGCTGTAAAACAATTCAGCCAGAATTTGGCTTGAGTGTTTCTAATGATGTTAACCTATAATTTCTTCTGACTGCTGAACGTGGAAAATTGATCCGGGTCTGCTCTTCACCTGCAAGTGACACACTGAGACATTTTGATCATTCTTCTCATTGCTTAAAACAACACGTCTCCCCCCTCTGGTTCTGAACTCCCCTTTCTTAAAAACCCAGAAAGATTGTAGTTGTTCTACATTGAAAATCACCAAACCCTCTTCCTATTTTTATTGCTTATTTTCGTCAACAACTCTGCTAAAAAAAAGAAATTTTTGTGTGTTCACCCTAGGGGAGCTGGTGGTCTGCAGTACCACCCTCTCCCGCTAGTTGGAAACAACTTTTGCACACATTTCTACACTCCTCTCTTTTTTTTTTTCTTGTTTTCCTTGTTTTTGTTCCCCATTTTCAACATTTTTTTTTTTTAAACCCCATTTTCACTCTTTTTACACACACAATCTTTTCCCACACAACCATTCTCTACAATCTTACACACCACACATTTACTCAGTTCTTACCATACAGTCACGCATTGAGTTTTGTCCCTGGCCGCCTGGTGGAAGGCCTGCCGCTCTACTGGATCTAGATCCCATTTTACTACACGAGGCGTCCCCCGTGAGGCCCTTGCCTTCTACGGACCAAGGAACGAACACCGCCACTCCGTGCACTATAGTATGCAGAAATGGACTCCGACAGTGTACCCGAACCGCTGTCCCTGTGACGTACTTGGACCGAACACAGGTCTGGGCCGGCTTCTCCCCAACAGCGCGCTCGAGCCAATGTCCTTGTGATGGACCGTACCCAACACAAGCCTGGGGCCTCAAACCACCAGGATTTTCCTCCCGGAGGCTCGAACTCCGGGGGCGGCCAGCGTTCCCCCCCTCGGCCAGACAAAAAACTCCTCATGACTGTATACAAAGTTAGCTACAACTCACCCATCTGCAGGAGTCCCCTCAAAGTTGATGGTCTCGGTGGTGGCTGAAACACGCGGCTCCGTGACTCCTCCATTTCCTTTGCTTCAACAGCTGGTAGGACAAAGGTACCTTTTCCCTCAGGGGTGATCAGCCCATCCCCGGAACCGTTGTTCAGCGACCACACGGACCACCCTGCTCACAGCGCCATTCTGTTGTGGAAGTTTTTCCACTTAAATAAAGCCTGCAGACGAGCGGTGAGCGGTAGCTAACATTCTTTAATTCAAACACACAAAGACATACAAACAAGCTTGTGGAGGGCCTGCATGTCTGCGGGGCAGGGACAGCAGAGTCTCACTGAGAGTAGTGTGTCTCTCAGTTAAATACTTTCTCCATGAACAAAAGGCAGTACACAGCTGTTTCACACCTTCCCAGAGTCCTTGCAGAGACAAAAGACTCTTCCTGTGAAGTGGTCTGCCTCCCCCAACTTCCTAACTAGACCCCCACCATTTGTCTTACAGTATGGGTGTCAGACATGTTAAAATCCAGTGGCACCAAGGCATTACAATAAAATAATGTGATTAATACATAAGTGAAAGAAATTCCTATACAACCCACACACACAAAAACGTGACGACAGTATTTAGAAAAAAGCGTGGCTTATATATATTATCATAACTCTGGATTTACTGGCCTGTAATTAAAATTTAAAAACTTTGAAGTCTGAACTTTCAGTGTGGGCTGAGATAGAGACTCAGCGTGGCTGCAGCTTGTTGCTATGTCAGCTTAAATTAGTCATGTGATTTAGAGGTGCAGCGTGTCCGTGGACCACGGAGGGTTAATAACACTCACCTTCCTTCCATTTCCAGACTGTAACAACCAACCACCTGTGTTGTTCAAAATGTGCTCTGGCACAATCATAAGCATCGCTTGCTACTGAAAACAAGAAAAAAGCCGTTCCTGCTATGGGCTGAACCATTTGTTAACGGTTGAGGGGGGGAACACTCTGCAATATATTCAGTTTTAGCATTTATATTCACTGTTGACTGTAACTACGCTCAAACTGTTAATGCTATCTTATTTTAATAAGCAACACTGTCATATGCAAGACTGGGGTGGCACTTGGGGTGGCACGGGATCATTTTAGGATGGCACTTGCCACCCCATGCCACCCTTCTAGATCCGCCCCTGCGTTGCGTACATATAAAAGGGACTGTTTTTGTCCGCTAGAGTGGGATTTTCACAGCATATTCTGCACCACATCTCTGCGCGTTTATCATTTGTTTGAAGCCAGCTAACCTGCTGCAACTACTTTTCCGAGAATACGCGCTTCTTTTGCGGTTCGGACTCCTTCTGACATTTCTTTGGAGGTGGAGGAACACCAAACTAATTGCTTAAAGGAGCTTGCTTCTTCGACATCTTTAAGAGTTCTAAACAAATGTCTGTCCACCTCCAGAAAATCTTATGTAAGCAAACTTCTTATCTAGTGCGCGTCTTTTATTTTGACAGCGAATACGCACCTGCGGACCACTTATGTGCACCCCTGGTTATACTGCAGGAGCATCACAAGCATTTAATATGAAACATTGCCAGCTTGGTGAAAAACACAGGGTGATCCTGAGATTTAATAATGAAACAGCAGCTTCAGATAAGACTTTCTGGTAGCTGAGATCAGCACCGTGTTAAGGACAAACACTTTGACCAGACTTTGTGTGTGTACATTTTTATTCACAAAGTTGTTGAAAGTGGGCAAAATCCATCAGAGTATGGATGACATGTCACAGTAAAAGACACTGAATTTAAACAAATGTGATTAAATAGAAGATTTCCAACAAAGACATAACACAGCCAAAAAAAATAAAAGGGTTAAAGTATTTTTAAAAATTCAAAATTAAGATAAAAAACAACTATTTGTATCAAGTTATGCCACATTTTCTCAAATAAAATAAATATAATAAAGTCAAATAGGTATTAATTCAAATAAAAATGTTAGTATAATATATAAGACAATGTTTGGTTTGTAGTGCCACCTTTTGTGTAGGAACACATGAGTAAAAATGTCATTGATCCAGCGTTGATGAATCATATCAAGAAGTCAAAGCCTTTATGCCTTCGACTTTATGGAAGCAGTTTTTTTATCGTTAATTTCTGAACTCTTGTGCTGTTTTTCCCTAACTCAGTAAGCCGTTGCAGAAATAACAAAATAAGCTAAATAGTGCACAGCGTGCGGTTCCTTTTTGTTACCCACTGATCACCGGTTACAAGTTGACTTCTTAAATTAACCTGTTTTATTATTATATCAAACGTCATGTATCTGTTTTTGTCTCATCTCTCTCGCAGATTTCAGACAGGAGAACCAACATTTCACCCTCATTCTTGTTCCACTCTATCTGCTGTATTTGCTTTAAAAGCTTCACCACAATGCCGTGACCCGGATTCGAACCGGGGTTGCTGCGGCCACAACGCAGAGTACTAACCACTATACGATCACGGCTGCTCAGCTGCAGGCTGAACGTCCATGTAGTCAATCACCTCCAATCCACACGAGTCCATTTTAAACCCACTAAGCAGGACTGTACATTTTAAGTTTGACACGTTTAGGTCGTATCAACATTGGAACTACAAACATGTTGTGCTTTTCACTGCCAGTTAGAGTCTGGATCTTGGTTTTTTTTTTTTTCTTCTTATTTCACCGTAAAAACTTGAATCTGCGTGTAACAGCTGACCTGTACGATGTGCAGAAGAGCACCAAAATGTATTTACGGTCAGACCACGCGAGGTCCCAGAGTTAATGCGGATACTGTTACTGTGCCACGTGCGTAAATGTGCGCATCGTCGACACAGAGTTTGAGATCGATATGAAGGAAAAAAACACAATAAAGATTGCAGATGATCATTTTCTGAGCAGCCGTGATCGTATAGTGGTTAGTACTCTGCGTTGTGGCCGCAGCAACCCCGGTTCGAATCCGGGTCACGGCAGAGTGGTTGTGATTTCAGTTTGGGGAACTTCACACTTTAAGTGGTGACTTAGACTTGGCATAGAAACTGAACATTTAACAGTGTTTCCTGAAAAGCCTCTGCTGTCTGATCATTTCCTGATTACATTTACAATAATTGATTACACAGCAGTGGAGAGTTGACTTTATCACAGTAGATGTCTTTCTGAAAGTGCTGTAACTAAGTTTAAGAATATAATCCACCCACTGTTATCATCTTCAATGCCCTGTACCAACATAGAGCAGAGCAGCTATCTGAACGCTACTCCAACAGAGGTCGATTATCTTGTTAATAATTTTACCTCCTCACTACGTACAACTCTGGATACTGTAGCTCCTGTGAAAACTAAGGCCTCAAATCCGAAGTACCTGACTCCGTGGTATAATTCTCAAACACGTAGCCTAAAGCAGATAACTCGTAAGCTGGAGAGGAAATGGCGTGTCACAAATTTAGAGGATCATCATTTAGCCTGGAGAAATAGTTTGCTGATTTATAAGAAAGCCCTCCGCAAAGCCAGAACATCTTACTATTCGTCACTGATTGAAGAAAATAAGAACAACCCCAGGTTTCTCTTCAGCACTGTAGCCAGGCTGACAAAAAGTCAGAGCTCTACTGAGCCAACAATCCCTTTAACATTAACTAGTAATGACTTCATGAACTCCTTCACTAATAAAATTCTTATCATTAGAGAAAAAATTACCAATAATCATCCCACAGATGTAATATTATCTACAGCTACTCTTAGTACCATTGATGTTAAGTTAGACTCTTTTTCTCCAATTGATCTTTCTGAGTTAACTTCAATAATTAATTCCTCCAAACCATCAACGTGTCTTTTAGACCCCATTCCTACAAAACTGCTCAAAGAAGTCCTGCCATTAATTAATTCTTCGATCTTAAATATGATCAACCTATCTCTAATAATCGGCTATGTACCACAGGCCTTCAAGGTGGCTGTAGTTAAACCCTTACTTAAAAAGCCATCTCTAGACCCAGCTGTCTTAGCTAATTATAGGCCAATCTCCAACCTTCCTTTCATATCAAAAATCCTTGAAAGAGTAGTTGTCAAACAGCTAACAGATCATCTGCAGAGGAATGGCTTATTTGAAGAGTTTCAGTCAGGTTTCAGAGCTCATCACAGCACAGAAACAGCTTTAGTGAAGGTTACAAATGATCTTCTTATGGCCTCTGACAGTGGACTCCTCTCTGTGCTTGTCCTGCTAGACCTCAGTGCTGCGTTCGATACTGTTGATCATAATATCCTATTAGAGCGATTAGAACATGCTGTAGGTATTACAGGTACTGTACTGCAGTGGTTTGTATCATATCTATCTAATAGACTCCAATTTGTTCAAGTAAATGGAGAGTCCTCTTCACACACTAAGGTCTATTATGGTGTTCCACAGGGTTCAGTGCTAGGACCAATTCTATTTACATTATACATGCTTCCCCTAGGCAGCATCATTAGAAGACATAGCATAAATTATCACTGCTATGCAGATGATACGCAGCTCTATCTATCCATGAAGCCAGGTAACACACACCAATTAGTTAAACTGCAGGAATGTCTTAAAGACATAAAGACCTGGATGGCCGCTAACTTTCTGCTTCTTAATTCAGATAAAACTGAGGTTATTGTACTCGGCCCTGAAAATCTTAGAATTATGGTATCTAAGCAGATTCTTACTCTGGATGGCATTACCTTGGCCTCCAGTAATGCTGTGAGGAACCTTGGAGTCATTTTTGACCAGGACATGTCCTTCAATGCACATATTAAACAAATATGTAAGACCGCTTTCTTCCATTTGCGCAACATCTCTAAAATTAGAAATATCCTGTCTCAGAGTGACGCTGAAAAACTAGTTCATGCATTTATTACTTCCAGGCTGGACTACTGTAATTCTTTATTATCAGGATGTCCTAAAACTCGCTGAAAAGTCTTCAGCTAATCCAAAATGCTGCAGCAAGAGTACTAACAGGGACTAGAAAGAGAGAGCATATTTCTCCTGTATTGGCTTCCCTTCACTGGCTTCCTGTTAAATCCAGAATTGAATTCAAAATTCTGCTCCTCACATACAAGGTCTTAAATAACCAGGCCCCATCTTATCTTAATGACCTTGTAGTACCATATCACCCTATTAGAGCACTTCGCTCTCGCACTGCAGGCTTACTTGTTGTTCCTAGAGTATTTAAAAGTAGAATGGGAGGCAGAGCCTTCAGTTTTCAGGCCCCTCTTCTGTGGAACCAGCTTCCAGTTTGGATTCGGGAGACAGACACTATCTCTACTTTCAAGATTAGGCTTAAAACTTTCCTTTTTGCTAAAGCATATAGTTAGGGCTGGACCAGGTGACCCTGAATCCTCCCTTAGTTATGCTGCAATAGACGTAGGCTGCCAGGGATTCCCATGATGCATTGAGTTTTTCCTTTCCAATCACCTTTCTCACTCACTATGTGTTAATAGACCTCTCTGCATCGAATCATATCTGTTATTAACCTCTGTCTCTCTTCCACAGCATGTCTTTATCCTGTTTTCCTTCTTTCACCCCAACCGGTCGCAGCAGATGGCCGCCCCTCCCTGAGCCTGGTTCTGCTGGAGGTTTCTTCCTGTTAAAAGGGAGTTTTTCCTTCCCACTGTTGCCAAAGTGCTTGCTCATAGGGGGTCATATGATTGTTGGGTTTTTCTCTGTATTTATTATTGTGCGATCTATTGTACAATATAAAGCGCCTTGAGGCGACATTTGTTGTGATTTGGCGCTATATAAATAAAATTGAATTGAATTGACTAGTTGTTTGTGTGTGTTTTCATTTTTTGTCTTTTGTTCTCTTCTCACTCTACGTCCTGAGTACTGAGTCGGGATGTAGAGTGAGTACTCAGTACTGTTTTTTTGAGGCAACGAGTTTCCAAACATTTTTTAAGTTATGGGAACTAATTAGACTGTACCTTTTTATGCCTTTACCGACCTCTTGTGGTAAGATGTGATCATGTGTTTGCTTTGCTGAATTATTTGGCAGTTGCTGCCTTTAGGCTGCACTGATTGACTGATTGTCCACCTGCTCCAACTGCTTATGAAACATATGTGCAATTGAATATGGATTGAAACAATGATCATTATTCTGATGACAGCAGAACAGATATTCAAAATGAAATCTCTATTTTCTTTTAAAAACTTTATGCTCATACTTCTACCGCCATGCGGCATCGCCTGTTCTTTGATCAAGCGTTCAGAAACTGAGGAAACCACTGATGAAGGTATCCGTTTAAAAGGTATACTTTGCCTCATTCTCGAGTTATCGCGTGAGAACATTTTCAGAAAACTTGGCCTCTGACTTTTACCTCGAGGTTGAGGAAAATCCTAGTTGTTTCTTTCTTGAGTTATCACATTCACAAGATTTACAGAAATCTAAAAAAAAGTGTTCCAGTAAATATGTTGTTATACTCAGGGGTGCACATAAGTGGTCCGCAGGTGCGCACTCGCTGTCAAAATAAAAGACGCGCACCAGATAAGAAGTTGCAACGCACGTTCGCGCAGGGGCGGATCTAGAGAAATTTTCTTAGGGTGGCAAAGAAATCAAATGGGGTGGCAAATTCAAAGCCTTTTTTTCCCCCAAACACATATGCAGGTGATTACATATGGTTAAAATGATTCAAATGCAGTAAGTATACATGTTTTTCATATAAATATAGTCTATAACTTAATTATTGTCTGTAGTCCACATAATTACACACTTTAGTTACATAAAACATGTGAGTTTTGATGTTATGTACTGTATAGCCTGTATAATAAATAAATATGTAGCCCAATAAGTATAAACTCCAGAGAACTACACAACATGGGGTGGTTCATTTACAAACACAAGTCTAACTTAAGTTTCAGTGTTTTTTGTTAGAAAACAATCACATTGTTACAGCTTAAATTACACAAAATGTCAGAAATCTACACTGTCATGAACAAAAATTTAAACCTAATTTTTCATGATTTGTTGGATAAACCCACTGAGGTCTGAAATACAACTGCCCATTTTTGATTCCTTTTGAGTTTACGTTTGCATTTCATCCTCAAATTGTTTCTTTTTATTTTTTTCTCCTTGCCTTGTTTGGTATCATCCTTTTCTTCTCACTGAATTTAGTTGTTTTTTTTCACTGACATACTGCATTAGTGTTACTGATCTGAAATCACACAAAGAACTTAAAATCCTAGTAGTATTTTTTACTGTAAAAAACCCACAGACATGTTGAGCAAATATAAATTGTACATTTTGTAAACATATACAACTATTTGTCTAAAAATGCAGCCAATACACCTGCCGTTTTTTCATTTTGTACAACCATTTAAAAATATTACTAACTAAAATGAGAGAACAATCAGGTGTCGCAATAAGATGCCCCACAAATGATGTGTGCCAGTAAAAAATAAGTTTGTCCACCAAAAGACAGAGGAGAACAGCACAGGGATAAACCTGCAGGCCTGACAACAGGAGGTGTATCACTCCGCTGGTTTTCTACTTAGTGACAGTGTTTACATTGCAAATGTGCCTTAGTGACATTCATTAGTGCCCTCACTGACACACAAAACAAAACAACGACTACACAACAGAACAGCTACACAAGACAGCACAACACACTAAGTATACACTCCGCACTAAACGTCACAAATCTCCCACATCTAAAAACTCTCTCTCTCTCTCTCTCACTCGCTCGCTCTGTCTCGCTGCTGTTACCGTCACTCCCAAAACTCTCCCCTCTTCCTAAACAACCAAATCCTACGTGTTGACTTTTTTTTTTAAATTGGTCGACATGGTACATTTTTCCACCAATAGGAAAGAGGTGCCTTTTTTTCCTTTCTTTACTGTTTTCGCGCTGTCCTTAGAAAACGCTTAAAACCCACACACACAAAAACGTGACGACAGTATTTAGAAAAAAGCGTGGCTTATATATATTATCATAACTCTGGATTTACTGGCCTGTAATTAAAATTTAAAAACTTTGAAGTCTGAACTTTCAGTGTGGGCTGAGATAGAGACTCAGCGTGGCTGCAGCTTGTTGCTATGTCAGCTTAAATTAGTCATGTGATTTAGAGGTGCAGCGTGTCCGTGGACCACGGAGGGTTAATAACACTCACCTTCCTTCCATTTCCAGAGTGTAACAACCGACCACCTGTGTTGTTCAAAATGTGCTCTGGCACAATCATAAGCATGGCTTGCTACTGAAAACAAGAAAAAAGCCGTTCCTGCTATGGGCTGAACCATTTGTTAACGGTTGAGGGGCGGGACACTCTGCAATATATTCAGTTTTAGCATTTATATTCACTGTTGACTGTAACTACGCTCAAACTGTTAATGCTATCTTATTTTAATAAACAACACTGTCATATGCAAGACTGGGGTGGCACTTGCCACCCCATGCCACCCTTCTAGATCCGCCCCTGCGTTGCGTACATATAAAAGGGACTGTTTTTGTCCGCTAGAGTGGGATTTTCACGGCATATTCTGCACCACATCTCTGCGCGTTTATCATTTGTTTGAAGCCAGCTAACCTGCTGCAACTACTTTTCCGAGAATACGCGCTTCTTTTGCGGTTCGGACTCCTTCTGACATTTCTTTGGAGGTGGAGGAACACCAAACTAATTGCTTAAAGGAGCTTGCTTCTTCGACATCTTTAAGAGTTCTAAACAAATGTCTGTCCACCTCCAGAAAATCTTATGTAAGCAAACTTCTTATCTAGTGCGCGTCTTTTATTTTGACAGCGAATACGCACCTGCGGACCACTTATGTGCACCCCTGGTTATACTGCAGGAGCATCACAAGCATTTAATATGAAACATTGCCAGCTTGGTGAAAAACACAGGGTGATCCTGAGATTTAATAATGAAACAGCAGCTTCAGATAAGACTTTCTGGTAGCTGAGATCAGCACCGTGTTAAGGACGAACACTTTGACCAGACTTTGTGTGTGTACATTTTTATTCACAAAGTTGTTGAAAGTGGGCAAAATCCATCAGAGTATGGATGACATGTCACAGTAAAAGACACTGAATTTAAACAAATGTGATTAAACAGAAGATTTCCAACAAAGACATAACACAGCCAAAAAAAATAAAAGGGTTAAGTGTTTTTAAAAATTCAAAATGAAGATAAAAAACAACTATTTGTATCAAGTTATGCCACATTTTCTCAAATAAAATAAATACAATAATGTCAAATAGGTATTAATTCAAATAAAAATGTTAGTATAATATATGTAGCAGCCCTTGGCATCAAGAACGACAGAAGAGTCTCTAACGGGTGCAGCCATTTATTTCCTCACCACATACGGCTCATTCTCTGGACATTGAGCACCGTGAAAACTATAAAATAAGAAAAAATTGATACCCGTACAGTCCTTTTGAAGTATAACAATGAGCAATAACAACAATGAGCTTAAGTTAATTCAGGTAAGTTCAAACAAGTAATTCTGAGATATACAGTCACAGATTAAATAAAACAAACAGGGGTTACTTCAAACAGTATCAAGGGGTTACACAGTTCGGTTAAATAAAATATAACAACAGATCACCTCTCATCACATACCTCAGTCCGCTTGCCAAGGGTGCAAACTCCGGTGAACACTTAAACACTTCGGCCCGTTTCTCATGGGGTGCTGCTAGCTTGCATGACACACATGTCTAAGCTAAAAAATAGCACATGGATGTAAGTAACGTAAGTACAGAACAAAAAGGTTTTCAGATGGCTCACAATACAAACGCAGCAACATACCTTACATTAGAAACACACTTATCATACTTATCAAAGTATTATCGTAACTTACATGGAATTTGTACAACTTATTCCTGCCGCACGACAGACCGCTCATACACGTTACGGGGCATGCCTCTGAGCACATCTGTCCTTAGTGCGACTGCGCATACAGTTCCGACAACCCCCGCAAGGATGACTTATGGTACAGATCAGCGGTTCATTACAATAAATAAGAAAATGTTTGGTTTGTAGTGCAACCTTTTGTGTAGGAACACATGAGTAAAAATGTCATTGATCCAGCGTTGATGAATCATATCAAGAAGTCAAAGCCTTTATGCCTTCGACTTTATGGAAGCAGTTTTTTTATCGTTAATTTCTGAACTCTTGTGCTGTTTTTCCCCTAACTCAGTAAGCCGTTGCAGAAATTACAAAATAAGCTAAATAGTGCACGGTTCCTTTTTGTTACCCACTGATCACCGGTTACAAGTTGACTTCTTAAATTAACCTGTTTTATTATTATATCAAACGTCATGTATCTGTTTTTTTCTCAACTCTCTCGCAGATTTCAGACAGGAGAACCAACATTTCACCCTCATTCTTGTTCCACTTTATCTGCTGTATTTGCTTTAAAAGCTTCACCACAATGCCGTGACCCGGATTCGAACCGGGGTTGCTGCGGCCACAACGCAGAGTACTAACCACTATACGATCACAGCTGCTCAGCTGCAGGCTGAACGCCCATGTAGTCAATCACCTCCAATCCACACGAGTCCATTTTAAACCCACTAAGCAGGACTGTACATTTTAAGTTTGACACGTTTAGGTCGTATCAACATTGGAACTACAAACATGTTGTGCTTTTCACTGCCAGTTAGAGTCTGGATCTTGCTTTTTTTTTTCTTCTTATTTCACCGTAAACACTTGAATCTGCGTGTAACAGCTGACCTGTACGATGTGCAGAAGAGCACCAAAATGTATTTACGGTCAGACCACGCGAGGTCCCAGAGTTAATGCGGATACTGTTACTGTGCCACGTGCGTAAATGTGCGCATCGTCGACACAGAGTTTGAGATCGATATAAAGGAAAAGGCACAATAAAGATTGCAGATGATCATTTTCTGAGCAGCCGTGATCGTATAGTGGTTAGTACTGTGCGTTGTGGCCGCAGCAACCCCGGTTCGAATCCGGGTCACGGCAGAGTGGTTGTGATTTCAGTTTGGGGAACTTCACACTTTAAGTGGTGACTTAGACTTGGCATAGAAACTGAACATTTAACAGTGTTTCCTGAAAACCCTCTGCTGTCTGATCATTTCCTGATTACATTTACAATAATTGATTACACAGCAGTGGAGAGTTGACTTTATCACAGTAGATGTCTTTCTGAAAGTGCTGTAACTAAGTTTAAGAATATAATCCACCCACTGTTATCATCTTCAATGCCCTGTACCAACATAGAGCAGAGCAGCTATCTGAACGCTACTCCAACAGAGGTCGATTATCTTGTTAATAATTTTACCTCCTCACTACGTACAACTCTGGATACTGTAGCTCCTGTGAAAACTAAGGCCTCAAATCCGAAGTACCTGACTCCGTGGTATAATTCTCAAACACGTAGCCTAAAGCAGATAACTCGTAAGCTGGAGAGGAAATGGCGTGTCACAAATTTAGAGGATCATCATTTAGCCTGGAGAAATAGTTTGCTGATTTATAAGAAAGCCCTCCGCAAAGCCAGAACATCTTACTATTCGTCACTGATTGAAGAAAATAAGAACAACCCCAGGTTTCTCTTCAGCACTGTAGCCAGGCTGACAAAAAGTCAGAGCTCTACTGAGCCAACAATCCCTTTAACATTAACTAGTAATGACTTCATGAACTTCTTCACTAATAAAATTCTTATCATTAGAGAAAAAATTACCAATAATCATCCCACAGATGTAATATTATCTACAGCTACTCTTAGTACCATTGATGTTAAGTTAGACTCTTTTTCTCCAATTGATCTTTCTGAGTTAACTTCAATAATTAATTCCTCCAAACCATCAACGTGTCTTTTAGACCCCATTCCTACAAAACTGCTCAAAGAAGTCCTGCCATTAATTAATTCTTCGATCTTAAATATGATCAACCTATCTCTAATAATCGGCTATGTACCACAGGCCTTCAAGGTGGCTGTAGTTAAACCCTTACTTAAAAAGCCATCTCTAGACCCAGCTGTCTTAGCTAATTATAGGCCAATCTCCAACCTTCCTTTCATATCAAAAATCCTTGAAAGAGTAGTTGTCAAACAGCTAACAGATCATCTGCAGAGGAATGGCTTATTTGAAGAGTTTCAGTCAGGTTTCAGAGCTCATCACAGCACAGAAACAGCTTTAGTGAAGGTTACAAATGCTCTTCTTATGGCCTCTGACAGTGGACTCATCTCTGTGCTTGTCCTGCTAGACCTCAGTGCTGCGTTCGATACTGTTGATCATAATATCCTATTAGAGCGATTAGAACATGCTGTAGGTATTACAGGTACTGTACTGCAGTGGTTTGTATCATATCTATCTAATAGACTCCAATTTGTTCAAGTAAATGGAGAGTCCTCTTCACACACTAAGGTCAATTATGGTGTTCCACAGGGTTCAGTGCTAGGACCAATTCTATTTACATTATACATGCTTCCCTTAGGCAGCATCATTAGAAGACATAGCATAAATTATCACTGCTATGCAGATGACACGCAGCTCTATCTATCCATGAAGCCAGGTATCACAGACCAATTAGTTAAACTGCAGGAATGTCTTAAAGACATAAAGACCTGGATGGCCGCTAACTTTCTGCTTCTTAATTCAGATAAAACTGAGGTTATTGTACTCGGCCCTGAAAATCTTAGAATTATGGTATCTAAGCAGATTCTTACTCTGGATGGCATTACCTTGGCCTCCAGTAATGCTGTGAGGAACCTTGGAGTCATTTTTGACCAGGACATGTCCTTCAATGCACATATTAAACAAATATGTAAGACCGCTTTCTTCCATTTGCGCAACATCTCTAAAATTAGAAATATCCTGTCTCAGAGTGACGCTGAAAAACTAGTTCATGCATTTATTACTTCCAGGCTGGACTACTGTAATTCTTTATTATCAGGATGTCCTAAAACTCACTGAAAAGCCTTCAGCTAATCCAAAATGCTGCAGCAAGAGTACTGACAGGGACTAGAAAGAGAGAGCATATTTTTCCTGTATTGGCTTCCCTTCACTGGCTTCCTGTTAAATCCAGAATTGAATTCAAAATTCTGCTCCTCACATACAAGGTCTTAAATAACCAGGCCCCATCTTATCTTAATGACCTTGTAGTACCATATCACCCTATTAGAGCACTTCGCTCTCGCACTGCAGGCTTACTTGTTGTTCCTAGAGTATTTAAAAGTAGAATGGGAGGCAGAGCCTTCAGTTTTCAGGCCCCTCTTCTGTGGAACCAGCTTCCAGTTTGGATTCGGGAGACAGACACTATCTCTACTTTCAAGATTAGGCTTAAAACTTTCCTTTTTGCTAAAGCATATAGTTAGGGCTGGACCAGGTGACCCTGAATCCTCCCTTAGTTATGCTGCAATAGACGTAGGCTGCCAGGGATTCCCATGATGCATTGAGTTTTTCCTTTCCAATCACCTTTCTCACTCACTATGTGTTAATAGACCTCTCTGCATCGAATCATATCTGTTATTAACCTCTGTCTCTCTTCCACAGCATGTCTTTATCCTGTTTTCCTTCTTTCACCCCAACCGGTCGCAGCAGATGGCCGCCCCTCCCTGAGCCTGGTTCTGCTGGAGGTTTCTTCCTGTTAAAAGGGAGTTTTTCCTTCCCACTGTTGCCAAAGTGCTTGCTCATAGGGGGTCATATGATTGTTGGGTTTTTCTCTGTATTTATTATTGTGCGATCTATTGTACAATATAAAGCGCCTTGAGGCGACATTTGTTGTGATTTGGCGCTATATAAATAAAATTGAATTGAATTGAATTGAATTGACTAGTTGTTTGTGTGTGTTTTCATTTTTTGTCTTTTGTTCTCTTCTCACTCTACGTCCTGAGTACTGAGTCGGGATGTAGAGTGAGTACTCAGTACTGTTTTTTGAGGCAACGAGTTTCCAAACATTTTTTAAGTTATGGGAACTAATTAGACTGTACCTTTTTATGCCTTTGCCGACCTCTTGTGGTAAGATGTGATCATGTGTTTGCTTTGCTGAATTATTTGGCAGTTGCTGCCTTTAGGCTGCACTGATTGACTGATTGTCCACCTGCTCCAACTGCTTATGAAACATATGTGCAATTGAATAATGATTGAAACAATGATCATTATTCTGATGACAGCAGAACAGATATTCAAAATGAAATCTCTATTTTCTTTTAAAAACTTTATGCTCATACTTCTATCGCCATGCTGCATCGCCTGTTCTTTGATCAAGCGTTCAGAAACTGAGGAAACCACTGATGAAGGTATCCGTTTAAAAGGTATACTTTGCCTCATTCTCGAGTTATCGCGTGAGAACATTTTCAGAAAACTTGACCTCTGACTTTTACCTCGAGGTTGAGGAAAATCCTAGTTGTTTCTTTCTTGAGTTATCACATTCACAAGATTTACAGAAATCTAAAAAAAAGTGTTCCAGTAAATATGTTGTTATACTCAGGGGTGCACATAAGTGGTCCGCAGGTGCGCACTCGCTGTCAAAATAAAAGACGCGCACCAGATAAGAAGTTGCAACGCACGTTCGCGCAGGGGCGGATCTAGAGAAATTTTCTTAGGGTGGCAAAGAAATCAAATGGGGTGGCAAATTCAAAGCCTTTTTTTCCCCCAAACACATATGCAGGTGATTACATATGGTTAAAATGATTCAAATGCAGTAAGTATATACGTTTTTCATATAAATATAGTCTATAACTTAATTATTGTCTGTAGTCCACATAATTACACACTTTAGTTACATAAAACATGTGAGTTTTGATGTTATGTACTGTATAGCCTGTATAATAAATAAATATGTAGCCCAATAACTATAAACTCCAGAGAACTACACAACATGGGGCGGTTCATTTACAAACACAAGTCTAACTTAAGTTTCAGTGTTTTTTGTTAGAAAACAATCACATTGTTACAGCTTAAATTACACAAAATGTCAGAAATCTGCACTGTCATGAACAAAAATTTAAACCTAATTTTTCATGATTTGTTGGATAAACCCACTGAGGTCTGAAATACAACTGCCCATTTTTGATTCCTTTTGAGTTTACGTTTGCATTTCATCCTCAAATTGTTTCTTTTTATTTTTTTCTCCTTGCCTTGTTTGGTATCATCCTTTTCTTCTCACTGAATTTAGTTGTTTTTTTTCACTGACATACTGCATTAGTGTTACTGATCTGAAATCACACAAAGAACTTAAAATCCTAGTAGTATTTTTTACTGTAAAAAACCCACAGACATGTTGAGCAAATATAAATTGTACATTTTGTAAACATATACAACTATTTGTCTAAAAATGCAGCCAATACACCTGCCGTTTTTTCATTTTGTACAACCATTTAAAAATATTACTAACTAAAATGAGAGAACAATCAGGTGTCGCAATAAGATGCCCCACAAATGATGTGTGCCAGTAAAAAATAAGTTTGTCCACCAAAAGACAGAGGAGAACAGCACAGGGATAAACCTGCAGGCCTGACAACAGGAGGTGTATCACTCCGCTGGTTTTCTACTTAGTGACAGTGTTTACATTGCAAATGTGCCTTAGTGACATTCATTAGTGCCCTCACTGACACACAAAACAAAACAACGACTACACAACAGAACAGCTACACAAGACAGCACAACACACTAAGTATACACTCCGCACTAAACGTCACAAATCTCCCACATCTAAAAACTCTCTCTCTCTCTCTCTCACTCGCTCGCTCTGTCTCGCTGCTGTTACCGTCACTCCCAAAACTCTCCCCTCTTCCTAAACAACCAAATCCTACGTGTTGACTTTTTTTTTTAAATTGGTCGACATGGTACATTTTTCCACCAATAGGAAAGAGGTGCCTTTTTTTCCTTTCTTTACTGTTTTCGCGCTGTCCTTAGAAAACGCTTAAAACCCACACACACAAAAACGTGACGACAGTATTTAGAAAAAAGCGTGGCTTATATATATTATCATAACTCTGGATTTACTGGCCTGTAATTAAAATTTAAAAACTTTGAAGTCTGAACTTTCAGTGTGGGCTGAGATAGAGACTCAGCGTGGCTGCAGCTTGTTGCTATGTCAGCTTAAATTAGTCATGTGATTTAGAGGTGCAGCGTGTCCGTGGACCACGGAGGGTTAATAACACTCACCTTCCTTCCATTTCCAGAGTGTAACAACCGACCACCTGTGTTGTTCAAAATGTGCTCTGGCACAATCATAAGCATGGCTTGCTACTGAAAACAAGAAAAAAGCCGTTCCTGCTATGGGCTGAACCATTTGTTAACGGTTGAGGGGCGGGACACTCTGCAATATATTCAGTTTTAGCATTTATATTCACTGTTGACTGTAACTACGCTCAAACTGTTAATGCTATCTTATTTTAATAAACAACACTGTCATATGCAAGACTGGGGTGGCACTTGCCACCCCATGCCACCCTTCTAGATCCGCCCCTGCGTTGCGTACATATAAAAGGGACTGTTTTTGTCCGCTAGAGTGGGATTTTCACGGCATATTCTGCACCACATCTCTGCGCGTTTATCATTTGTTTGAAGCCAGCTAACCTGCTGCAACTACTTTTCCGAGAATACGCGCTTCTTTTGCGGTTCGGACTCCTTCTGACATTTCTTTGGAGGTGGAGGAACACCAAACTAATTGCTTAAAGGAGCTTGCTTCTTCGACATCTTTAAGAGTTCTAAACAAATGTCTGTCCACCTCCAGAAAATCTTATGTAAGCAAACTTCTTATCTAGTGCGCGTCTTTTATTTTGACAGCGAATACGCACCTGCGGACCACTTATGTGCACCCCTGGTTATACTGCAGGAGCATCACAAGCATTTAATATGAAACATTGCCAGCTTGGTGAAAAACACAGGGTGATCCTGAGATTTAATAATGAAACAGCAGCTTCAGATAAGACTTTCTGGTAGCTGAGATCAGCACCGTGTTAAGGACGAACACTTTGACCAGACTTTGTGTGTGTACATTTTTATTCACAAAGTTGTTGAAAGTGGGCAAAATCCATCAGAGTATGGATGACATGTCACAGTAAAAGACACTGAATTTAAACAAATGTGATTAAACAGAAGATTTCCAACAAAGACATAACACAGCCAAAAAAAATAAAAGGGTTAAGTGTTTTTAAAAATTCAAAATGAAGATAAAAAACAACTTCCATGTGCTAAAAAATAGCACATGGATGTAAGTAACGTAAGTACAGAACAAAAAGGTTTTCAGATGGCTCACAATACAAACGCAGCAACATACCTTACATTAGAAACACACTTATCATACTTATCAAAGTATTATCGTAACTTACATGGAATTTGTACAACTTATTCCTGCCGCACGACAGACCGCTCATACACGTTACGGGGCATGCCTCTGAGCACATCTGTCCTTAGTGCGACTGCGCATACAGTTCCGACAACCCCCGCAAGGATGACTTATGGTACAGATCAGCGGTTCATTACAATAAATAAGACAATGTTTGGTTTGTAGTGCCACCTTTTGTGTAGGAACACATGAGTAAAAATGTCATTGATCCAGCGTTGATGAATCATATCAAGAAGTCAAAGCCTTTATGCCTTCGACTTTATGGAAGCAGTTTTTTTATCGTTAATTTCTGAACTCTTCTGCTGTTTTTCCCTAACTCAGTAAGCCGTTGCAGAAATTACAAAATAAGCTAAATAGTGCACAGCGTGCGGTTCCTTTTTGTTACCCACTGATTACCGGTTACAAGTTGACTTCTTAAATTAACCTGTTTTTATTATTATATCAAACGTCATGTATCTGTTTTTTTCTCAACTCTCTCGCAGATTTCAGACAGGAGAACCAACATTTCACCCTCATTCTTGTTCCACTTTATCTGCTGTATTTGCTTTAAAAGCTTCACCACAATGCCGTGACCCGGATTCGAACCGGGGTTGCTGCGGCCACAACGCAGAGTACTAACCACTATACGATCACGGCTGCTCAGCTGCAGGCTGAACGTCCATGTAGTCAATCACCTCCAATCCACACGAGTCCATTTTAAACCCACTAAGCAGGACTGTACATTTTAAGTTTGACACGTTTAGGTCGTATCAACATTGGAACTACAAACATGTTGTGCTTTTCACTGCCAGTTAGAGTCTGGATCTTGCTTTTTTTTTTTTTTTTTTTTTTTCTTCTTATTTCACCGTAAACACTTGAATCTGCGTGTAACAGCTGACCTGTACGATGTGCAGAAGAGCACCAAAATGTATTTACGGTCAGACCACGCGAGGTCCCAGAGTTAATGCGGATACTGTTACTGTGCCACGTGCGTAAATGTGCGCATCGTCGACACAGAGTTTGAGATCGATATAAAGGAAAAGGCACAATAAAGATTGCAGATGATCATTTTCTGAGCAGCCGTGATCGTATAGTGGTTAGTACTCTGCGTTGTGGCCGCAGCAACCCCGGTTCGAATCCGGGTCACGGCAGAGTGGTTGTGATTTCACTTTGGGGAGCTTCACACTTTAAGTGGTGACTAGTTGTTTGTGTGTGTTTTCATTTTTGTCTTTTGTTCTCTTCTCACTCTACGTCCTGAGTACTGAGTCGGGATGTAGAGTGAGTACTCAGTACTGTTTTTTTGAGGCAACGAGTTTCCAAACATTTTTTAAGTTATGGGAACTAATTAGACTGTACCTTTTTATGCCTTTACCGACCTCTTGTGGTAAGATGTGATCATGTGTTTGCTTTGCTGAATTATTTGGCAGTTGCTGCCTTTAGGTTGCACTGATTGACTGATTGTCCACCTGCTCCAACTGCTTATGAAACATATGTGCAATTCAATAATGATTGAAACAATGATCATTATTCTGATGACAGCAGAACAGATATTCAAAATGAAATCTCTATTTTCTTTTAAAAACTTTATGCTCATACTTCTACCGCCATGCGGCATCGCCTGTTCTTTGATCAAGCGTTCAGAAACTGAGGAAACCACTGATGAAGGTATCCGTTTAAAAGGTATACTTTGCCTCATTCTCGAGTTATCGCGTGAGAACATTTTCAGAAAACTTGGCCTCTGACTTTTACCTCGAGGTTGAGGAAAATCCTAGTTGTTTCTTTCTTGAGTTATCACATTCACAAGATTTACAGAAATCTAAAAAAAAGTGTTCCAGTAAATATGTTGTTATACTCAGGGGTGCACATAAGTGGTCCGCAGGTGCGCACTCGCTGTCAAAATAAAAAACGCGCACCAGATAAGAAGTTGCAACGCACGTTCGCGCAGGGGCGGATCTAGAGAAATTTTCTTAGGGTGGCAAAGAAATCAAATGGGGTGGCAAATTCAAAGCCTTTTTTTCCCCCAAACACATATGCAGGTGATTACATATGGTTAAAATGATTCAAATGCAGTAAGTATATACGTTTTTCATATAAATATAGTCTATAACTTAATTATTGTCTGTAGTCCACATAATTACACACTTTAGTTACATAAAACATGTGAGTTTTGATGTTATGTACTGTATAGCCTGTATAATAAATAAATATGTAGCCCAATAAGTATAAACTCCAGAGAACTACACAACATGGGGCGGTTCATTTACAAACACAAGTCTAACTTAAGTTTCAGTGTTTTTTGTTAGAAAACAATCACATTGTTACAGCTTAAATTACACAAAATGTCAGAAATCTGCACTGTCATGAACAAAAATTTAAACCTAATTTTTCATGATTTGTTGGATTAACCCACTGAGGTCTGAAATACAACTGCCCATTTTTGATTCCTTTTGAGTTTACGTTTGTATTTCATCCTCAAATTGTTTCTTTTTATTTTTTTCTCCTTGCCTTGTTTGGTATCATCCTTTTCTTCTCACTGAATTTAGTTGTTTTTTTTCACTGACATACTGCATTAGTGTTACTGATCTGAAATCACACAAAGAACTTAAAATCCTAGTAGTATTTTTTACTGTAAAAAACCCACAGACATCTTGAGCAAATATAAATTGTACATTTTGTAAACATATACAACTATTTGTCTAAAAATGCAGCCAATACACCTGCCGTTTTTTCATTTTGTACAACCATTTAAAAATATTACTAACTAAAATGAGAGAACAATCAGGTGTCGCAATAAGATGCCCCACAAATGATGTGTGCCAGTAAAAAATAAGTTTGTCCACCAAAAGACAGAGGAGAACAGCACAGGGATAAACCTGCAGGCCTGACAACAGGAGGTGTATCACTCCGCTGGTTTTCTACTTAGTGACAGTGTTTACATTGCAAATGTGCCTTAGTGACATTCATTAGTGCCCTCACTGACACACAAAACAAAACAACGACTACACAACAGAACAGCTACACAAGACAGCACAACACACTAAGTATACACTCCGCACTAAACGTCACAAATCTCCCACATCTAAAAACTCTCTCTCTCTCTCTCACTCGCTCGCTCTGTCTCGCTGCTGTTACCGTCACTCCCAAAACTCTCCCCTCTTCCTAAACAACCATATCCTACGTGTTGACTTTTTTTTTTAAATTGGTCGACATGGTACATTTTTCCACCAATAGGAAAGAGGTGGCTTTTTTTCCTTTCTTTACTGTTTTCGCGCTGTCCTTAGAAAACGCTTAAAACCCACACACACAAAAACGTGACGACAGTATTTAGAAAAAAGCGTGGCTTATATATATTATCATAACTCTGGATTTACTGGCCTGTAATTAAAATTTAAAAACTTTGAAGTCTGAACTTTCAGTGTGGGCTGAGATAGAGACTCAGCGTGGCTGCAGCTTGTTGCTATGTCAGCTTAAATTAGTCATGTGATTTAGAGGTGCAGCGTGTCCGTGGACCACGGAGGGTTAATAACACTCACCTTCCTTCCATTTCCAGAGTGTAACAACCGACCACCTGTGTTGTTCAAAATGTGCTCTGGCACAATCATAAGCATGGCTTGCTACTGAAAACAAGAAAAAAGCCGGTCCTGCTATGGGCTGAACCATTTGTTAACGGTTGAGGGGCGGGACACTCTGCAATATATTCAGTTTTAGCATTTATATTCACTGTTGACTGTAACTACGCTCAAACTGTTAATGCTATCTTATTTTAATAAACAACACTGTCATATGCAAGACTGGGGTGGCACTTGGGGTGGCACGGGATCATTTTAGGATGGCACTTGCCACCCCATGCCACCCTTCTAGATCCGCCCCTGCGTTGCGTACATATAAAAGGGACTGTTTTTGTCCGCTAGAGTGGGATTTTCACGGCATATTCTGCACCACATCTCTGCGCGTTTATCATTTGTTTGAAGCCAGCTAACCTGCTGCAACTACTTTTCCGAGAATACGCGCTTCTTTTGCGGTTCGGACTCCTTCTGACATTTCTTTGGAGGTGGAGGAACACCAAACTAATTGCTTAAAGGAGCTTGCTTCTTCGACATCTTTAAGAGTTCTAAACAAATGTCTGTCCACCTCCAGAAAATCTTATGTAAGCAAACTTCTTATCTAGTGCGCGTCTTTTATTTTGACAGCGAATACGCACCTGCGGACCACTTATGTGCACCCCTGGTTATACTGCAGGAGCATCACAAGCATTTAATATGAAACATTGCCAGCTTGGTGAAAAACACAGGGTGATCCTGAGATTTAATAATGAAACAGCAGCTTCAGATAAGACTTTCTGGTAGCTGAGATCAGCACCGTGTTAAGGACAAACACTTTGACCAGACTTTGTGTGTGTACATTTTTATTCACAAAGTTGTTGAAAGTGGGCAAAATCCATCAGAGTATGGATGACATGTCACAGTAAAAGACACTGAATTTAAACAAATGTGATTAAACAGAAGATTTCCAACAAAGACATAACACAGCTAAAAAAAATAAAAGGGTTAAAGTATTTTTAAAAATTCAAAATGAAGATAAAAAACAACTATTTGTATCAAGTTATGCCACATTTTCTCAAATAAAATAAATACAATAAAGTCAAATAGGTATTATTTCAAATAAAAATGTTAGTATAATATATAAGACAATGTTTGGTTTGTAGTGCCACCTTTTGTGTAGGAACACATGAGTAAAAATGTCATTGATCCAGCGTTGATGAATCATATCAAGAAGTCAAAGCCTTTATGCCTTCGACTTTATGGAAGCAGTTTTTTTATCGTTAATTTCTGAACTCTTCTGCTGTTTTTCCCTAACTCAGTAAGCCGTTGCAGAAATAACAAAATAAGCTAAATAGTGCACAGCGTGCGGTTCCTTTTTGTTACCCACTGATCACCGGTTACAAGTTGACTTCTTAAATTAACCTGTTTTTATTATTATATCAAACGTCATGTATCTGTTTTTTTCTCAACTCTCTCGCAGATTTCAGACAGGAGAACCAACATTTCACCCTCATTCTTGTTCCACTTTATCTGCTGTATTTGCTTTAAAAGCTTCACCACAATGCCGTGACCCGGATTCAAACCGGGGTTGCTGCGGCCACAACGCAGAGTACTAACCACTATACGATCACGGCTGCTCAGCTGCAGGCTGAACGTCCATGTAGTCAATCACCTTCAATCCACACGAGTCCATTTTAAACCCACTAAGCAGGACTGTACATGTTAAGTTTGACACGTTTAGGTCGTATCAACATTGGAACTACAAACATGTTGTGCTTTTCACTGCCAGTTACAGTCTGGATCTTGCTTCTTTTTTTTTTTCTTTTTTTCTTCTTATTTCACCGTAAACACTTGAATCTGCGTGTAACAGCTGACCTGTACGATGTGCAGAAGAGCACCAAAATGTATTTACGGTCAGACCACGCGAGGTCCCAGAGTTAATGCGGATACTGTTACTGTGCCACGTGCGTAAATGTGCGCATCTTAGACACAGAGTTTGAGATCGATATGAAGGAAAAAAACACAATAAAGATTGCAGATGATCATTTTCTGAGCAGCCGTGATCGTATAGTGGTTAGTACTCTGCGTTGTGGCCGCAGCAACCCTGGTTCGAATCCGGGTCACGGCAGAGTGGTTGTGATTTCACTTTGGGGAGCTTCACACTTTAAGTGGTGACTAGTTGTTTGTGTGTGTTTTCATTTTTTTCTTTTGTTCTCTTCTCACTCTACGTCCTGAGTACTGAGTCGGGATGTAGAGTGAGTACTCAGTACTGTTTTTTTGAGGCAACGAGTTTCCAAACATTTTTTAAGTTATGGGAACTAATTAGACTGTGCCTTTTTATGCCTTTGCCGACCTCTTGTGGTAAGATGTGATCATGTGTTTGCTTTGCTGAATTATTTGGCAGTTGCTGCCTTTAGGCTGCACTGATTGACTGATTGTCCACCTGCTCCAACTGCTTATGAAACATATGTGCAATTGAATAATGATTGAAACAATGATCATTATTCTGATGACAGCAGAACAGATATTCAAAATGAAATCTCTATTTTCTTTTAAAAACTTTATGCTCATACTTCTACCGCCATGCGGCATCGCCTGTTCTTTGATCAAGCGTTCAGAAACTGAGGAAACCACTGATAAAGGTATCCGTTTAAAAGGTATACTTTGCCTCATTCTCGAGTTATCGCGTGAGAACATTTTCAGAAAACTTGGCCTCTGACTTTTACCTCGAGGTTGAGGAAAATCCTAGTTGTTTCTTTCTTGAGTTATCACATTCACAAGATTTACAGAAATCTAAAAAAGTGTTCCAGTAAATATGTTGTTATACTCAGGGGTGCACATAAGTGGTCCGCAGGTGCGCACTCGCTGTCAAAATAAAAGACGCGCACCAGATAAGAAGTTGCAACGCACGTTCGCGCAGGGGCGGATCTAGAGAAATTTTCTTAGGGTGGCAAAGAAATCAAATGGGGTGGCAAATTCAAAGCCTTTTTTTCCCCCAAACACATATGCAGGTGATTACATATGGTTAAAATGATTCAAATGCAGTAAGTATACATGTTTTTCATATAAATATAGTCTATAACTTAATTATTGTCTGTAGTCCACATAATTACACACTTTAGTTACATAAAACATGTGAGTTTTGATGTTATGTACTGTATAGCCTGTATAATAAATAAATATGTAGCCCAATAAGTATAAACTCCAGAGAACTACACAACATGGGGTGGTTCATTTACAAACACAAGTCTAACTTAAGTTTCACAGTGTTTTTTGTTAGAAAACAATCACATTGTTACAGCTTAAATTACACAAAATGTCAGAAATCTGCACTGTCATGAACAAAAATTTAAACCTAATTTTTCATGATTTGTTGGATAAACCCACTGAGGTCTGAAATACAACTGCCCATTTTTGATTCCTTTTGAGTTTACGTTTGCATTTCATCCTCAAATTGTTTCTTTTTATTTTTTTCTCCTTGCCTTGTTTGGTATCATCCTTTTCTTCTCACTGAATTTAGTTGTTTTTTTTCACTGACATACTGCATTAGTGTTACTGATCTGAAATCACACAAAGAACTTAAAATCCTAGTAGTATTTTTTACTGTAAAAAACCCACAGACATGTTGAGCAAATATAAATTGTACATTTTGTAAACATATACAACTATTTGTCTAAAAATGCAGCCAATACACCTGCCGTTTTTTCATTTTGTACAACCATTTAAAAATATTACTAACTAAAATGAGAGAACAATCAGGTGTCGCAATAAGATGCCCCACAAATGATGTGTGCCAGTAAAAAATAAGTTTGTCCACCAAAAGACAGAGGAGAACAGCACAGGGATAAACCTGCAGGCCTGACAACAGGAGGTGTATCACTCCGCTGGTTTTCTACTTAGTGACAGTGTTTACATTGCAAATGTGCCTTAGTGACATTCATTAGTGCCCTCACTGACACACAAAACAAAACAACGACTACACAACAGAACAGCTACACAAGACAGCACAACACACTAAGTATACACTCCGCACTAAACGTCACAAATCTCCCACATCTAAAAACTCTCTCTCTCTCTCTCTCACTCGCTCGCTCTGTCTCGCTGCTGTTACCGTCACTCCCAAAACTCTCCCCTCTTCCTAAACAACCATATCCTACGTGTTGACTTTTTTTTTTAAATTGGTCGACATGGTACATTTTTCCACCAATAGGAAAGAGGTGGCTTTTTTTCCTTTCTTTACTGTTTTCGCGCTGTCCTTAGAAAACGCTTAAAACCCACACACACAAAAACGTGACGACAGTATTTAGAAAAAAGCGTGGCTTATATATATTATCATAACTCTGGATTTACTGGCCTGTAATTAAAATTTAAAAACTTTGAAGTCTGAACTTTCAGTGTGGGCTGAGATAGAGACTCAGCGTGGCTGCAGCTTGTTGCTATGTCAGCTTAAATTAGTCATGTGATTTAGAGGTGCAGCGTGTCCGTGGACCACGGAGGGTTAATAACACTCACCTTCCTTCCATTTCCAGACTGTAACAACCAACCACCTGTGTTGTTCAAAATGTGCTCTGGCACAATCATAAGCATCGCTTGCTACTGAAAACAAGAAAAAAGCCGGTCCTGCTATGGGCTGAACCATTTGTTAACGGTTGAGGGGCGGGACACTCTGCAATATATTCAGTTTTAGCATTTATATTCACTGTTGACTGTAACTACGCTCAAACTGTTAATGCTATCTTATTTTAATAAACAACACTGTCATATGCAAGACTGGGGTGGCACTTGGGGTGGCACGGGATCATTTTAGGATGGCACTTGCCACCCCATGCCACCCTTCTAGATCCGCCCCTGCGTTGCGTACATATAAAAGGGACTGTTTTTGTCCGCTAGAGTGGGATTTTCACGGCATATTCTGCACCACATCTCTGCGCGTTTATCATTTGTTTGAAGCCAGCTAACCTGCTGCAACTACTTTTCCGAGAATACACGCTTCTTTTGCGGTTCGGACTCCTTCTGACATTTCTTTGGAGGTGGAGGAACACCAAACTAATTGCTTAAAGGAGCTTGCTTCTTCGACATCTTTAAGAGTTCTAAACAAATGTCTGTCCACCTCCAGAAAATCTTATGTAAGCAAACTTCTTATCTAGTGCGCGTCTTTTATTTTGACAGCGAATACGCACCTGCGGACCACTTATGTGCACCCCTGGTTATACTGCAGGAGCATCACAAGCATTTAATATGAAACATTGCCAGCTTGGTGAAAAACACAGGGTGATCCTGAGATTTAATAATGAAACAGCAGCTTCAGATAAGACTTTCTGGTAGCTGAGATCAGCACCGTGTTAATGACGAACACTTTGACCAGACTTTGTGTGTGTACATTTTTATTCACAAAGTTGTTGAAAGTGGGCAAAATCCATCAGAGTATGGATGACATGTCACAGTAAAAGACACTGAATTTAAACAAATGTGATTAAACAGAAGATTTCCAACAAAGACATAACACAGCCAAAAAAAATAAAAGGGTTAAAGTATTTTTAAAAATTCAAAATTAAGATAAAAAACAACTATTTGTATCAAGTTATGCCACATTTTCTCAAATAAAATAAATATAATAAAGTCAAATAGGTATTAATTCAAATAAAAATGTTAGTATAATATATAAGACAATGTTTGGTTTGTAGTGCAACCTTTTGTGTAGGAACACATGAGTAAAAATGTCATTGATCCAGCGTTGATGAATCATATCAAGAAGTCAAAGCCTTTATGCCTTCGACTTTATGGAAGCAGTTTTTTTATCGTTAATTTCTGAACTCTTGTGCTGTTTTTCCCTAACTCAGTAAGCCGTTGCAGAAATAACAAAATAAGCTAAATAGTGCACAGCGTGCGGTTCCTTTTTGTTACCCACTGATCACCGGTTACAAGTTGACTTCTTAAATTCACCTGTTTTATTATTATATCAAACGTCATGTATCTGTTTTTTTCTCATCTCTCTCGCAGATTTCAGACAGGAGAACCAACATTTCACCCTCATTCTTGTTCCACTTTATCTGCTGTATTTGCTTTAAAAGCTTCACCACAATGCCGTGACCCGGATTCGAACCGGGGTTGCTGCGGCCACAACGCAGAGTACTAACCACTATACGATCACGGCTGCTCAGCTGCAGGCTGAACGTCCATGTAGTCAATCACCTCCAATCCACACGAGTCCATTTTAAACCCACTAAGCAGGACTGTACATTTTAAGTTTGACACGTTTAGGTCGTATCAACATTGGAACTACAAACATGTTGTGCTTTTCACTGCCAGTTAGAGTCTGGATCTTGCTTTTTTTTTTTTTTCTTTTTTTCTTCTTATTTCACCGTAAACACTTGAATCTGCGTGTAACAGCTGACCTGTACGATGTGCAGAAGAGCACCAAAATGTATTTACGGTCAGACCACGCGAGGTCCCAGAGTTAATGCGGATACTGTTACTGTGCCACGTGCGTAAATGTGCGCATCGTAGACACAGAGTTTGAGATCGATATAAAGGAAAAGGCACAATAAAGATTGCAGATGATCATTTTCTGAGCAGCCGTGATCGTATAGTGGTTAGTACTCTGCGTTGTGGCCGCAGCAACCCCGGTTCGAATCCGGGTCACGGCAGAGTGGTTGTGATTTCACTTTGGGGAGCTTCACACTTTAAGTGGTGACTAGTTGTTTGTGTGTGTTTTCATTTTTGTCTTTTGTTCTCTTCTCACTCTACGTCCTGAGTACTGAGTCGGGATGTAGAGTGAGTACTCAGTACTGTTTTTTGAGGCAACGAGTTTCCAAACATTTTTTAAGTTATGGGAACTAATTAGACTGTGCCTTTTTATGCCTTTGCCGACCTCTTGTGGTAAGATGTGATCATGTGTTTGCTTTGCTGAATTATTTGGCAGTTGCTGCCTTTAGGCTGCACTGATTGACTGATTGTCCACCTGCTCCAACTGCTTATGAAACATATGTGCAGTTGAATAATGATTGAAACAATGATCATTATTCTGATGACAGCAGAACAGATATTCAAAATGAAATCTCTATTTTCTTTTAAAAACTTTATGCTCATACTTCTACCGCCATGCGGCATCGCCTGTTCTTTGATCAAGCGTTCAGAAACTGAGGAAACCACTGATGAAGGTATCCGTTTAAAAGGTATACTTTGCCTCATTCTCGAGTTATCGCGTGAGAACATTTTCAGAAAACTTGGCCTCTGACTTTTACCTCGAGGTTGAGGAAAATCCTAGTTGTTTCTTTCTTGAGTTATCACATTCACAAGATTTACAGAAATCTAAAAAAAAGTGTTCCAGTAAATATGTTGTTATACTCAGGGGTGCACATAAGTGGTCCGCAGGTGCGCACTCGCTGTCAAAATAAAAGACGCGCACCAGATAAGAAGTTGCAACGCACGTTCGCGCAGGGGCGGATCTAGAGAAATTTTCTTAGGGTGGCAAAGAAATCAAATGGGGTGGCAAATTCAAAGCCTTTTTTTCCCCCAAACACATATACAGGTGATTACATATGGTTAAAATGATTCAAATGCAGTAAGTATACATGTTTTTCATATAAATATAGTCTATAACTTAATTATTGTCTGTAGTCCACATAATTACACACTTTAGTTACATAAAACATGTGAGTTTTGATGTTATGTACTGTATAGCCTGTATAATAAATAAATATGTAGCCCAATAAGTATAAACTCCAGAGAACTACACAACATGGGGTGGTTCATTTACAAACACAAGTCTAACTTAAGTTTCACAGTGTTTTTTGTTAGAAAACAATCACATTGTTACAGCTTAAATTACACAAAATGTCAGAAATCTACACTGTCATGAACAAAAATTTAAACCTAATTTTTCATGATTTGTTGGATAAACCCACTGAGGTCTGAAATACAACTGCCCATTTTTGATTCCTTTTGAGTCTACGTTTGCATTTCATCCTCAAATTGTTTCTTTTTATTTTTTTCTCCTTGCCTTGTTTGGTATCATCCTTTTCTTCTCACTGAATTTAGTTGTTTTTTTTCACTGACATACTGCATTAGTGTTACTGATCTGAAATCACACAAAGAACTTAAAATCCTAGTAGTATTTTTTACTGTAAAAAACCCACAGACATGTTGAGCAAATATAAATTGTACATTTTGTAAACATATACAACTATTTGTCTAAAAATGCAACCAATACACCTGCCGTTTTTTCATTTTGTACAACCATTTAAAAATATTACTAACTAAAATGAGAGAACAATCAGGTGTCGCAATAAGATGCCCCACAAATGATGTGTGCCAGTAAAAAATAAGTTTGTCCACCAAAAGACAGAGGAGAACAGCACAGGGATAAACCTGCAGGCCTGACAACAGGAGGTGTATCACTCCGCTGGTTTTCTACTTAGTGACAGTGTTTACATTGCAAATGTGCCTTAGTGACATTCATTAGTGCCCTCACTGACACACAAAACAAAACAACGACTACACAACAGAACAGCTACACAAGACAGCACAACACACTAAGTATACACTCCGCACTAAATGTCACAAATCTCCCACATCTAAAAACTCTCTCTCTCTCTCTCTCTCACTCGCTCGCTCTGTCTCGCTGCTGTTACCGTCACTCCCAAAACTCTCCCCTCTTCCTAAACAACCAAATCCTACGTGTTGACTTTTTTTTTTAAATTGGTCGACATGGTACATTTTTCCACCAATAGGAAAGAGGTGGCTTTTTTTCCTTTCTTTACTGTTTTCGCGCTGTCCTTAGAAAATGCTTAAAACCCTGTTGTGGAAGTTTTTCCACTTAAATAAAGCCTGCAGACGAGCGGTGAGCGGTAGCTAACATTCTTTAATTCAAACACACAAAGACATACAAACAAGCTTGTGGAGGGCCTGCATGTCTGCGGGGCAGGGACAGCAGAGTCTCACTGAGAGTAGTGTGTCTCTCAGTTAAATACTTTCTCCATGAACAAAAGGCAGTACACAGCTGTTTCACACCTTCCCAGAGTCCTTGCAGAGACAAAAGAATCTTCCTGTGAAGTGGTCTGCCTCCCCCAACTTCCTAACTAGACCCCCACCATTTGTCTTACAGTATGGGTGTCAGACATGTTAAAATCCAGTGGCACCAAGGCATTACAATAAAATAATGTGATTAATACATAAGTGAAAGAAATTCCTATACAATCCCACCCTTTGATTCTCAAATCAAGAATCACATTAAAAACCAGAATTTCTTTCCCGACATTCTGTATATCACATCAACATTATTTTACACTTAAAGGAGTTTCACACTGTGTATCCTAACTTCACTGGTCTCCCACCACCCTTTGTTCATCTTTAAACTTCCCCCCAATCTAAGCTTTCACATGCTAATGGCAACAACAATGATACAGAGGAAAGGTCTTTTCCAGAGTGTCAAAGTACTTTGCATGGCAAAGTGAAAAAGCATTAGATGGTCATTCTCAGTTCCCGATCATGGCTCCTGGTGTCTGTGCAATTTACAGAGTTGTAATTCCAACGCTGATCTCCCTCTGTGCTGTCACCTTTGGAGCTTGGCACGCTCTCTCCATCCCTCGATTTCCATTCCAACGCGGCTGTAGATTTAAGGCAGAGCACGTCGTACACCTTAGTTGTCTTCCTCAACGTCAACGTAGAAAACTCTTTCATTTTATTTAAGATTTTGCTGTTTAAAATCTCCTCGTGACAATCCTTTGGAAGCCCAGTGGTGTAGCCCACTGTCGTTTGTCTGCTGTCCTGCAGATGATCCCTGCTTCTCACTGGTCCTGTTGAAGCGTTCTCTCCCGGTCGTGGTCTGTATCTGCGTCAATCCTTCCATATCCCTCATGTCACGGTCTCTGTAATTTAAAAATGAAAGCTTCCACGGAAAACCCTCTTTTGCCCTATGTCAGCTTAGCACAATTAGACATGCACAATGAAGTTGTGCATTGTCTCTTAAAAATTCCCAGGGATTCCCCCTGGAGTAGTTTCACTCCAGGCCCTGTCTTAAGAAAAGGTAAAACATTAGCCAGCGGTGTGTCCTGCTGTAAATCATGTGATTGGATCATATGATTAGCCCTCTGCTGTGAAAAAGTGATGTTAGCGCAGCGCATCTGTATGCACACTTTCTCACAGTGACCTCTGCACTGTAAACAATACAAGGTCATGAAAACACACCGCTGGTAAATTCAAAGACACAGAAAGTGGCGATTAAAGGTTAAGTCTGCATGCCCCAAAGGTCACGCAACCTGTTGCTGTCATCTTTCTGCTCCTGTAAAAAGAAACATACATACATACATCCACCCTTTTGTCAGGTCAAGGTGGAGGTGCAATCTTGCATTCTGGTGTCAAGTCAGTCAAAGCTTTTGTCAGTCCAGTCAGTCCCCATTTTTTATTTGCTGACAGTAGAACCTCTCGTGACGCAATAAGTTTCTACTGCCAGCAATGACGTCATTTCAAAAAAAGAAAAATAATTTAGACTGGATTACATCGCTGAATCCTTTTTGGCAGGGACTTGTTTTCTGATTGTCCCAAATAAGTGGCTTTCTCCCGAGCCCATTTAAATTTTTTGGAGAAACTCACTTGCGATTGTTCAACATGTTGTGTAGCGCTTTCGATCCCGATCTTGCAGGCCTGCTTGAAAAGAGAAAATTGCCAAACAAAATCTCAGTGCACTGTTAAAAATCAAAAAATATGAAGGCCTTGTTTTAGAAGTTGTCTAAGCATACTCTCTTGAATTATAGATCAAAACAAAACTAATTGGCAGTTTCAAAGTGGTACCAAAATAAAATGCAAAATCCCCAAAACTTTCATTCACCAGTCACACACCTCACACAACAATATTCTATTAGATAATGAGTTTTGTTTCCCCCATGTAACCAGATGTGTGTTATGATAAGACCTCCCCCACACATCAGAAACCAGAAACTCAATAATCTACTAGTCCCCACTCATCTGACCCCCTGCAGCATTCTGTTCACCCCTGCAATGATTCAATCATCCTTCCCCAAAATAATACTAGTTCACTAGTCTATGTATCACTTCTTAACCCACTAAGTGAACCGGACAAGATGATGGTGACAGCAATGCATGCTTAAAATGCTATTTGGTCTTCATGAGCTTCATCGCATGTGTGTTTGTGTTAGTAGGATTAATGCATTTTCTGTTTGTGTAATTTTTGTGTACCTCTCTCTTTGCGGTGCTCCAGACACTTTTCAATTCTCCACGCAAGGCAGTCGTTTTTTCTTCCCAGTTTCCTAAACCCAAATTTCAGTTCCCACACTAAAACAGCCATGTTCTCCCCTGCTCCTTCCACTGTGGTCTCATCTCATCTCTCCCCCTTTGCAGCAGTCCAGTGAGTCAGTTGTCTTTCAGCTTTGTCCTGTGTTCTCCACTGTCTCATCTTGCCATTTTGCTCCAAGGGTGGCAAATGTCCAACTCAGACAGTCTTTTCAAAGGTCCATTCACACACAGTGAAGTTGCAGCTCGTTGGAAATGCGCATCCATCCATCCAGTCATGATGATGCCATTTTTCTCCTTGCTGTCACTGTCTTGCACAGCTGCTGCTGCTGGACCTTTTCTTCACTGCTCAGGGTGCTGCTGTGAGTTCTTGAGATCCATCTCGTTGTTCTGGAACTGCATTTCTTGTCTTCAGGGAGAGATTCTTGGAGCTTGTGTTCTCAGGGTGACAAACACATGGAAGTTAAGCTGTAAAACAATTCAGCCAGAATTTGGCTTGAGTGTTTCTAATGATGTTAACCTATAATTTCTTCTGACTGCTGAACGTGGAAAATTGATCCGGGTCTGCTCTTCACCTGCAAGTGACACACTGAGACATTTTGATCATTCTTCTCATTGCTTAAAACAACACGTCTCCCCCCTCTGGTTCTGAACTCCCCTTTCTTAAAAACCCAGAAAGATTGTAGTTGTTCTACATTGAAAATCACCAAACCCTCTTCCTATTTTTATTGCTTATTTTCGTCAACAACTCTGCTAAAAAAAAGAAATTTTTGTGTGTTCACCCTAGGGGAGCTGGTGGTCTGCAGTACCACCCTCTCCCGCTAGTTGGAAACAACTTTTGCACACATTTCTACACTCCTCTCTTTTTTTTTTTCTTGTTTTCCTTGTTTTTGTTCCCCATTTTCAACATTTTTTTTTTTTAAACCCCATTTTCACTCTTTTTACACACACAATCTTTTCCCACACAACCATTCTCTACAATCTTACACACCACACATTTACTCAGTTCTTACCATACAGTCACGCATTGAGTTTTGTCCCTGGCCGCCTGGTGGAAGGCCTGCCGCTCTACTGGATCTAGATCCCATTTTACTACACGAGGCGTCCCCCGTGAGGCCCTTGCCTTCTACGGACCAAGGAACGAACACCGCCACTCCGTGCACTATAGTATGCAGAAATGGACTCCGACAGTGTACCCGAACCGCTGTCCCTGTGACGTACTTGGACCGAACACAGGTCTGGGCCGGCTTCTCCCCAACAGCGCGCTCGAGCCAATGTCCTTGTGATGGACCGTACCCAACACAAGCCTGGGGCCTCAAACCACCAGGATTTTCCTCCCGGAGGCTCGAACTCCGGGGGCGGCCAGCGTTCCCCCCCTCGGCCAGACAAAAAACTCCTCATGACTGTATACAAAGTTAGCTACAACTCACCCATCTGCAGGAGTCCCCTCAAAGTTGATGGTCTCGGTGGTGGCTGAAACACGCGGCTCCGTGACTCCTCCATTTCCTTTGCTTCAACAGCTGGTAGGACAAAGGTACCTTTTCCCTCAGGGGTGATCAGCCCATCCCCGGAACCGTTGTTCAGCGACCACACGGACCACCCTGCTCACAGCGCCATTCTGTTGTGGAAGTTTTTCCACTTAAATAAAGCCTGCAGACGAGCGGTGAGCGGTAGCTAACATTCTTTAATTCAAACACACAAAGACATACAAACAAGCTTGTGGAGGGCCTGCATGTCTGCGGGGCAGGGACAGCAGAGTCTCACTGAGAGTAGTGTGTCTCTCAGTTAAATACTTTCTCCATGAACAAAAGGCAGTACACAGCTGTTTCACACCTTCCCAGAGTCCTTGCAGAGACAAAAGACTCTTCCTGTGAAGTGGTCTGCCTCCCCCAACTTCCTAACTAGACCCCCACCATTTGTCTTACAGTATGGGTGTCAGACATGTTAAAATCCAGTGGCACCAAGGCATTACAATAAAATAATGTGATTAATACATAAGTGAAAGAAATTCCTATACAACCCACACACACAAAAACGTGACGACAGTATTTAGAAAAAAGCGTGGCTTATATATATTATCATAACTCTGGATTTACTGGCCTGTAATTAAAATTTAAAAACTTTGAAGTCTGAACTTTCAGTGTGGGCTGAGATAGAGACTCAGCGTGGCTGCAGCTTGTTGCTATGTCAGCTTAAATTAGTCATGTGATTTAGAGGTGCAGCGTGTCCGTGGACCACGGAGGGTTAATAACACTCACCTTCCTTCCATTTCCAGACTGTAACAACCAACCACCTGTGTTGTTCAAAATGTGCTCTGGCACAATCATAAGCATCGCTTGCTACTGAAAACAAGAAAAAAGCCGTTCCTGCTATGGGCTGAACCATTTGTTAACGGTTGAGGGGGGGAACACTCTGCAATATATTCAGTTTTAGCATTTATATTCACTGTTGACTGTAACTACGCTCAAACTGTTAATGCTATCTTATTTTAATAAGCAACACTGTCATATGCAAGACTGGGGTGGCACTTGGGGTGGCACGGGATCATTTTAGGATGGCACTTGCCACCCCATGCCACCCTTCTAGATCCGCCCCTGCGTTGCGTACATATAAAAGGGACTGTTTTTGTCCGCTAGAGTGGGATTTTCACAGCATATTCTGCACCACATCTCTGCGCGTTTATCATTTGTTTGAAGCCAGCTAACCTGCTGCAACTACTTTTCCGAGAATACGCGCTTCTTTTGCGGTTCGGACTCCTTCTGACATTTCTTTGGAGGTGGAGGAACACCAAACTAATTGCTTAAAGGAGCTTGCTTCTTCGACATCTTTAAGAGTTCTAAACAAATGTCTGTCCACCTCCAGAAAATCTTATGTAAGCAAACTTCTTATCTAGTGCGCGTCTTTTATTTTGACAGCGAATACGCACCTGCGGACCACTTATGTGCACCCCTGGTTATACTGCAGGAGCATCACAAGCATTTAATATGAAACATTGCCAGCTTGGTGAAAAACACAGGGTGATCCTGAGATTTAATAATGAAACAGCAGCTTCAGATAAGACTTTCTGGTAGCTGAGATCAGCACCGTGTTAAGGACAAACACTTTGACCAGACTTTGTGTGTGTACATTTTTATTCACAAAGTTGTTGAAAGTGGGCAAAATCCATCAGAGTATGGATGACATGTCACAGTAAAAGACACTGAATTTAAACAAATGTGATTAAATAGAAGATTTCCAACAAAGACATAACACAGCCAAAAAAAATAAAAGGGTTAAAGTATTTTTAAAAATTCAAAATTAAGATAAAAAACAACTATTTGTATCAAGTTATGCCACATTTTCTCAAATAAAATAAATATAATAAAGTCAAATAGGTATTAATTCAAATAAAAATGTTAGTATAATATATAAGACAATGTTTGGTTTGTAGTGCCACCTTTTGTGTAGGAACACATGAGTAAAAATGTCATTGATCCAGCGTTGATGAATCATATCAAGAAGTCAAAGCCTTTATGCCTTCGACTTTATGGAAGCAGTTTTTTTATCGTTAATTTCTGAACTCTTGTGCTGTTTTTCCCTAACTCAGTAAGCCGTTGCAGAAATAACAAAATAAGCTAAATAGTGCACAGCGTGCGGTTCCTTTTTGTTACCCACTGATCACCGGTTACAAGTTGACTTCTTAAATTAACCTGTTTTATTATTATATCAAACGTCATGTATCTGTTTTTGTCTCATCTCTCTCGCAGATTTCAGACAGGAGAACCAACATTTCACCCTCATTCTTGTTCCACTCTATCTGCTGTATTTGCTTTAAAAGCTTCACCACAATGCCGTGACCCGGATTCGAACCGGGGTTGCTGCGGCCACAACGCAGAGTACTAACCACTATACGATCACGGCTGCTCAGCTGCAGGCTGAACGTCCATGTAGTCAATCACCTCCAATCCACACGAGTCCATTTTAAACCCACTAAGCAGGACTGTACATTTTAAGTTTGACACGTTTAGGTCGTATCAACATTGGAACTACAAACATGTTGTGCTTTTCACTGCCAGTTAGAGTCTGGATCTTGGTTTTTTTTTTTTTTCTTCTTATTTCACCGTAAAAACTTGAATCTGCGTGTAACAGCTGACCTGTACGATGTGCAGAAGAGCACCAAAATGTATTTACGGTCAGACCACGCGAGGTCCCAGAGTTAATGCGGATACTGTTACTGTGCCACGTGCGTAAATGTGCGCATCGTCGACACAGAGTTTGAGATCGATATGAAGGAAAAAAACACAATAAAGATTGCAGATGATCATTTTCTGAGCAGCCGTGATCGTATAGTGGTTAGTACTCTGCGTTGTGGCCGCAGCAACCCCGGTTCGAATCCGGGTCACGGCAGAGTGGTTGTGATTTCAGTTTGGGGAACTTCACACTTTAAGTGGTGACTTAGACTTGGCATAGAAACTGAACATTTAACAGTGTTTCCTGAAAAGCCTCTGCTGTCTGATCATTTCCTGATTACATTTACAATAATTGATTACACAGCAGTGGAGAGTTGACTTTATCACAGTAGATGTCTTTCTGAAAGTGCTGTAACTAAGTTTAAGAATATAATCCACCCACTGTTATCATCTTCAATGCCCTGTACCAACATAGAGCAGAGCAGCTATCTGAACGCTACTCCAACAGAGGTCGATTATCTTGTTAATAATTTTACCTCCTCACTACGTACAACTCTGGATACTGTAGCTCCAGTGAAAACTAAGGTCTCAAATCAGAAGTACCTGACTCCGTGGTATAATTCTCAAACACGTAGCCTAAAGCAGATAACTCGTAAGCTGGAGAGGAAATGGCGTGTCACAAATTTAGAGGATCATCATTTAGCCTGGAGAAATAGTTTGCTGATTTATAAGAAAGCCCTCCGCAAAGCCAGAACATCTTACTATTCGTCACTGATTGAAGAAAATAAGAACAACCCCAGGTTTCTCTTCAGCACTGTAGCCAGGCTGACAAAAAGTCAGAGCTCTACTGAGCCAACAATCCCTTTAACATTAACTAGTAATGACTTCATGAACTCCTTCACTAATAAAATTCTTATCATTAGAGAAAAAATTACCAATAATCATCCCACAGATGTAATATTATCTACAGCTACTCTTAGTACCATTGATGTTAAGTTAGACTCTTTTTCTCCAATTGATCTTTCTGAGTTAACTTCAATAATTAATTCCTCCAAACCATCAACGTGTCTTTTAGACCCCATTCCTACAAAACTGCTCAAAGAAGTCCTGCCATTAATTAATTCTTCGATCTTAAATATGATCAACCTATCTCTAATAATCGGCTATGTACCACAGGCCTTCAAGGTGGCTGTAGTTAAACCCTTACTTAAAAAGCCATCTCTAGACCCAGCTGTCTTAGCTAATTATAGGCCAATCTCCAACCTTCCTTTCATATCAAAAATCCTTGAAAGAGTAGTTGTCAAACAGCTAACAGATCATCTGCAGAGGAATGGCTTATTTGAAGAGTTTCAGTCAGGTTTCAGAGCTCATCACAGCACAGAAACAGCTTTAGTGAAGGTTACAAATGATCTTCTTATGGCCTCTGACAGTGGACTCCTCTCTGTGCTTGTCCTGCTAGACCTCAGTGCTGCGTTCGATACTGTTGATCATAATATCCTATTAGAGCGATTAGAACATGCTGTAGGTATTACAGGTACTGTACTGCAGTGGTTTGTATCATATCTATCTAATAGACTCCAATTTGTTCAAGTAAATGGAGAGTCCTCTTCACACACTAAGGTCTATTATGGTGTTCCACAGGGTTCAGTGCTAGGACCAATTCTATTTACATTATACATGCTTCCCCTAGGCAGCATCATTAGAAGACATAGCATAAATTATCACTGCTATGCAGATGATACGCAGCTCTATCTATCCATGAAGCCAGGTAACACACACCAATTAGTTAAACTGCAGGAATGTCTTAAAGACATAAAGACCTGGATGGCCGCTAACTTTCTGCTTCTTAATTCAGATAAAACTGAGGTTATTGTACTCGGCCCTGAAAATCTTAGAATTATGGTATCTAAGCAGATTCTTACTCTGGATGGCATTACCTTGGCCTCCAGTAATGCTGTGAGGAACCTTGGAGTCATTTTTGACCAGGACATGTCCTTCAATGCACATATTAAACAAATATGTAAGACCGCTTTCTTCCATTTGCGCAACATCTCTAAAATTAGAAATATCCTGTCTCAGAGTGACGCTGAAAAACTAGTTCATGCATTTATTACTTCCAGGCTGGACTACTGTAATTCTTTATTATCAGGATGTCCTAAAACTCGCTGAAAAGTCTTCAGCTAATCCAAAATGCTGCAGCAAGAGTACTAACAGGGACTAGAAAGAGAGAGCATATTTCTCCTGTATTGGCTTCCCTTCACTGGCTTCCTGTTAAATCCAGAATTGAATTCAAAATTCTGCTCCTCACATACAAGGTCTTAAATAACCAGGCCCCATCTTATCTTAATGACCTTGTAGTACCATATCACCCTATTAGAGCACTTCGCTCTCGCACTGCAGGCTTACTTGTTGTTCCTAGAGTATTTAAAAGTAGAATGGGAGGCAGAGCCTTCAGTTTTCAGGCCCCTCTTCTGTGGAACCAGCTTCCAGTTTGGATTCGGGAGACAGACACTATCTCTACTTTCAAGATTAGGCTTAAAACTTTCCTTTTTGCTAAAGCATATAGTTAGGGCTGGACCAGGTGACCCTGAATCCTCCCTTAGTTATGCTGCAATAGACGTAGGCTGCCAGGGATTCCCATGATGCATTGAGTTTTTCCTTTCCAATCACCTTTCTCACTCACTATGTGTTAATAGACCTCTCTGCATCGAATCATATCTGTTATTAACCTCTGTCTCTCTTCCACAGCATGTCTTTATCCTGTTTTCCTTCTTTCACCCCAACCGGTCGCAGCAGATGGCCGCCCCTCCCTGAGCCTGGTTCTGCTGGAGGTTTCTTCCTGTTAAAAGGGAGTTTTTCCTTCCCACTGTTGCCAAAGTGCTTGCTCATAGGGGGTCATATGATTGTTGGGTTTTTCTCTGTATTTATTATTGTGCGATCTATTGTACAATATAAAGCGCCTTGAGGCGACATTTGTTGTGATTTGGCGCTATATAAATAAAATTGAATTGAATTGACTAGTTGTTTGTGTGTGTTTTCATTTTTTGTCTTTTGTTCTCTTCTCACTCTACGTCCTGAGTACTGAGTCGGGATGTAGAGTGAGTACTCAGTACTGTTTTTTTGAGGCAACGAGTTTCCAAACATTTTTTAAGTTATGGGAACTAATTAGACTGTACCTTTTTATGCCTTTACCGACCTCTTGTGGTAAGATGTGATCATGTGTTTGCTTTGCTGAATTATTTGGCAGTTGCTGCCTTTAGGCTGCACTGATTGACTGATTGTCCACCTGCTCCAACTGCTTATGAAACATATGTGCAATTGAATATGGATTGAAACAATGATCATTATTCTGATGACAGCAGAACAGATATTCAAAATGAAATCTCTATTTTCTTTTAAAAACTTTATGCTCATACTTCTACCGCCATGCGGCATCGCCTGTTCTTTGATCAAGCGTTCAGAAACTGAGGAAACCACTGATGAAGGTATCCGTTTAAAAGGTATACTTTGCCTCATTCTCGAGTTATCGCGTGAGAACATTTTCAGAAAACTTGGCCTCTGACTTTTACCTCGAGGTTGAGGAAAATCCTAGTTGTTTCTTTCTTGAGTTATCACATTCACAAGATTTACAGAAATCTAAAAAAAAGTGTTCCAGTAAATATGTTGTTATACTCAGGGGTGCACATAAGTGGTCCGCAGGTGCGCACTCGCTGTCAAAATAAAAGACGCGCACCAGATAAGAAGTTGCAACGCACGTTCGCGCAGGGGCGGATCTAGAGAAATTTTCTTAGGGTGGCAAAGAAATCAAATGGGGTGGCAAATTCAAAGCCTTTTTTTCCCCCAAACACATATGCAGGTGATTACATATGGTTAAAATGATTCAAATGCAGTAAGTATACATGTTTTTCATATAAATATAGTCTATAACTTAATTATTGTCTGTAGTCCACATAATTACACACTTTAGTTACATAAAACATGTGAGTTTTGATGTTATGTACTGTATAGCCTGTATAATAAATAAATATGTAGCCCAATAAGTATAAACTCCAGAGAACTACACAACATGGGGTGGTTCATTTACAAACACAAGTCTAACTTAAGTTTCAGTGTTTTTTGTTAGAAAACAATCACATTGTTACAGCTTAAATTACACAAAATGTCAGAAATCTACACTGTCATGAACAAAAATTTAAACCTAATTTTTCATGATTTGTTGGATAAACCCACTGAGGTCTGAAATACAACTGCCCATTTTTGATTCCTTTTGAGTTTACGTTTGCATTTCATCCTCAAATTGTTTCTTTTTATTTTTTTCTCCTTGCCTTGTTTGGTATCATCCTTTTCTTCTCACTGAATTTAGTTGTTTTTTTTCACTGACATACTGCATTAGTGTTACTGATCTGAAATCACACAAAGAACTTAAAATCCTAGTAGTATTTTTTACTGTAAAAAACCCACAGACATGTTGAGCAAATATAAATTGTACATTTTGTAAACATATACAACTATTTGTCTAAAAATGCAGCCAATACACCTGCCGTTTTTTCATTTTGTACAACCATTTAAAAATATTACTAACTAAAATGAGAGAACAATCAGGTGTCGCAATAAGATGCCCCACAAATGATGTGTGCCAGTAAAAAATAAGTTTGTCCACCAAAAGACAGAGGAGAACAGCACAGGGATAAACCTGCAGGCCTGACAACAGGAGGTGTATCACTCCGCTGGTTTTCTACTTAGTGACAGTGTTTACATTGCAAATGTGCCTTAGTGACATTCATTAGTGCCCTCACTGACACGCAAAACAAAACAACGACTACACAACAGAACAGCTACACAAGACAGCACAACACACTAAGTATACACTCCGCACTAAACGTCACAAATCTCCCACATCTAAAAACTCTCTCTCTCTCTCTCTCACTCGCTCGCTCTGTCTCGCTGCTGTTACCGTCACTCCCAAAACTCTCCCCTCTTCCTAAACAACCAAATCCTACGTGTTGACTTTTTTTTTTAAATTGGTCGACATGGTACATTTTTCCACCAATAGGAAAGAGGTGCCTTTTTTTCCTTTCTTTACTGTTTTCGCGCTGTCCTTAGAAAACGCTTAAAACCCACACACACAAAAACGTGACGACAGTATTTAGAAAAAAGCGTGGCTTATATATATTATCATAACTCTGGATTTACTGGCCTGTAATTAAAATTTAAAAACTTTGAAGTCTGAACTTTCAGTGTGGGCTGAGATAGAGACTCAGCGTGGCTGCAGCTTGTTGCTATGTCAGCTTAAATTAGTCATGTGATTTAGAGGTGCAGCGTGTCCGTGGACCACGGAGGGTTAATAACACTCACCTTCCTTCCATTTCCAGAGTGTAACAACCGACCACCTGTGTTGTTCAAAATGTGCTCTGGCACAATCATAAGCATGGCTTGCTACTGAAAACAAGAAAAAAGCCGTTCCTGCTATGGGCTGAACCATTTGTTAACGGTTGAGGGGCGGGACACTCTGCAATATATTCAGTTTTAGCATTTATATTCACTGTTGACTGTAACTACGCTCAAACTGTTAATGCTATCTTATTTTAATAAACAACACTGTCATATGCAAGACTGGGGTGGCACTTGCCACCCCATGCCACCCTTCTAGATCCGCCCCTGCGTTGCGTACATATAAAAGGGACTGTTTTTGTCCGCTAGAGTGGGATTTTCACGGCATATTCTGCACCACATCTCTGCGCGTTTATCATTTGTTTGAAGCCAGCTAACCTGCTGCAACTACTTTTCCGAGAATACGCGCTTCTTTTGCGGTTCGGACTCCTTCTGACATTTCTTTGGAGGTGGAGGAACACCAAACTAATTGCTTAAAGGAGCTTGCTTCTTCGACATCTTTAAGAGTTCTAAACAAATGTCTGTCCACCTCCAGAAAATCTTATGTAAGCAAACTTCTTATCTAGTGCGCGTCTTTTATTTTGACAGCGAATACGCACCTGCGGACCACTTATGTGCACCCCTGGTTATACTGCAGGAGCATCACAAGCATTTAATATGAAACATTGCCAGCTTGGTGAAAAACACAGGGTGATCCTGAGATTTAATAATGAAACAGCAGCTTCAGATAAGACTTTCTGGTAGCTGAGATCAGCACCGTGTTAAGGACGAACACTTTGACCAGACTTTGTGTGTGTACATTTTTATTCACAAAGTTGTTGAAAGTGGGCAAAATCCATCAGAGTATGGATGACATGTCACAGTAAAAGACACTGAATTTAAACAAATGTGATTAAACAGAAGATTTCCAACAAAGACATAACACAGCCAAAAAAAATAAAAGGGTTAAGTGTTTTTAAAAATTCAAAATGAAGATAAAAAACAACTATTTGTATCAAGTTATGCCACATTTTCTCAAATAAAATAAATACAATAATGTCAAATAGGTATTAATTCAAATAAAAATGTTAGTATAATATATGTAGCAGCCCTTGGCATCAAGAACGACAGAAGAGTCTCTAACGGGTGCAGCCATTTATTTCCTCACCACATACGGCTCATTCTCTGGACATTGAGCACCGTGAAAACTATAAAATAAGAAAAAATTGATACCCGTACAGTCCTTTTGAAGTATAACAATGAGCAATAACAACAATGAGCTTAAGTTAATTCAGGTAAGTTCAAACAAGTAATTCTGAGATATACAGTCACAGATTAAATAAAACAAACAGGGGTTACTTCAAACAGTATCAAGGGGTTACACAGTTCGGTTAAATAAAATATAACAACAGATCACCTCTCATCACATACCTCAGTCCGCTTGCCAAGGGTGCAAACTCCGGTGAACACTTAAACACTTCGGCCCGTTTCTCATGGGGTGCTGCTAGCTTGCATGACACACATGTCTAAGCTAAAAAATAGCACATGGATGTAAGTAACGTAAGTACAGAACAAAAAGGTTTTCAGATGGCTCACAATACAAACGCAGCAACATACCTTACATTAGAAACACACTTATCATACTTATCAAAGTATTATCGTAACTTACATGGAATTTGTACAACTTATTCCTGCCGCACGACAGACCGCTCATACACGTTACGGGGCATGCCTCTGAGCACATCTGTCCTTAGTGCGACTGCGCATACAGTTCCGACAACCCCCGCAAGGATGACTTATGGTACAGATCAGCGGTTCATTACAATAAATAAGAAAATGTTTGGTTTGTAGTGCAACCTTTTGTGTAGGAACACATGAGTAAAAATGTCATTGATCCAGCGTTGATGAATCATATCAAGAAGTCAAAGCCTTTATGCCTTCGACTTTATGGAAGCAGTTTTTTTATCGTTAATTTCTGAACTCTTGTGCTGTTTTTCCCCTAACTCAGTAAGCCGTTGCAGAAATTACAAAATAAGCTAAATAGTGCACGGTTCCTTTTTGTTACCCACTGATCACCGGTTACAAGTTGACTTCTTAAATTAACCTGTTTTATTATTATATCAAACGTCATGTATCTGTTTTTTTCTCAACTCTCTCGCAGATTTCAGACAGGAGAACCAACATTTCACCCTCATTCTTGTTCCACTTTATCTGCTGTATTTGCTTTAAAAGCTTCACCACAATGCCGTGACCCGGATTCGAACCGGGGTTGCTGCGGCCACAACGCAGAGTACTAACCACTATACGATCACAGCTGCTCAGCTGCAGGCTGAACGCCCATGTAGTCAATCACCTCCAATCCACACGAGTCCATTTTAAACCCACTAAGCAGGACTGTACATTTTAAGTTTGACACGTTTAGGTCGTATCAACATTGGAACTACAAACATGTTGTGCTTTTCACTGCCAGTTAGAGTCTGGATCTTGCTTTTTTTTTTCTTCTTATTTCACCGTAAACACTTGAATCTGCGTGTAACAGCTGACCTGTACGATGTGCAGAAGAGCACCAAAATGTATTTACGGTCAGACCACGCGAGGTCCCAGAGTTAATGCGGATACTGTTACTGTGCCACGTGCGTAAATGTGCGCATCGTCGACACAGAGTTTGAGATCGATATAAAGGAAAAGGCACAATAAAGATTGCAGATGATCATTTTCTGAGCAGCCGTGATCGTATAGTGGTTAGTACTGTGCGTTGTGGCCGCAGCAACCCCGGTTCGAATCCGGGTCACGGCAGAGTGGTTGTGATTTCAGTTTGGGGAACTTCACACTTTAAGTGGTGACTTAGACTTGGCATAGAAACTGAACATTTAACAGTGTTTCCTGAAAACCCTCTGCTGTCTGATCATTTCCTGATTACATTTACAATAATTGATTACACAGCAGTGGAGAGTTGACTTTATCACAGTAGATGTCTTTCTGAAAGTGCTGTAACTAAGTTTAAGAATATAATCCACCCACTGTTATCATCTTCAATGCCCTGTACCAACATAGAGCAGAGCAGCTATCTGAACGCTACTCCAACAGAGGTCGATTATCTTGTTAATAATTTTACCTCCTCACTACGTACAACTCTGGATACTGTAGCTCCTGTGAAAACTAAGGCCTCAAATCCGAAGTACCTGACTCCGTGGTATAATTCTCAAACACGTAGCCTAAAGCAGATAACTCGTAAGCTGGAGAGGAAATGGCGTGTCACAAATTTAGAGGATCATCATTTAGCCTGGAGAAATAGTTTGCTGATTTATAAGAAAGCCCTCCGCAAAGCCAGAACATCTTACTATTCGTCACTGATTGAAGAAAATAAGAACAACCCCAGGTTTCTCTTCAGCACTGTAGCCAGGCTGACAAAAAGTCAGAGCTCTACTGAGCCAACAATCCCTTTAACATTAACTAGTAATGACTTCATGAACTTCTTCACTAATAAAATTCTTATCATTAGAGAAAAAATTACCAATAATCATCCCACAGATGTAATATTATCTACAGCTACTCTTAGTACCATTGATGTTAAGTTAGACTCTTTTTCTCCAATTGATCTTTCTGAGTTAACTTCAATAATTAATTCCTCCAAACCATCAACGTGTCTTTTAGACCCCATTCCTACAAAACTGCTCAAAGAAGTCCTGCCATTAATTAATTCTTCGATCTTAAATATGATCAACCTATCTCTAATAATCGGCTATGTACCACAGGCCTTCAAGGTGGCTGTAGTTAAACCCTTACTTAAAAAGCCATCTCTAGACCCAGCTGTCTTAGCTAATTATAGGCCAATCTCCAACCTTCCTTTCATATCAAAAATCCTTGAAAGAGTAGTTGTCAAACAGCTAACAGATCATCTGCAGAGGAATGGCTTATTTGAAGAGTTTCAGTCAGGTTTCAGAGCTCATCACAGCACAGAAACAGCTTTAGTGAAGGTTACAAATGCTCTTCTTATGGCCTCTGACAGTGGACTCATCTCTGTGCTTGTCCTGCTAGACCTCAGTGCTGCGTTCGATACTGTTGATCATAATATCCTATTAGAGCGATTAGAACATGCTGTAGGTATTACAGGTACTGTACTGCAGTGGTTTGTATCATATCTATCTAATAGACTCCAATTTGTTCAAGTAAATGGAGAGTCCTCTTCACACACTAAGGTCAATTATGGTGTTCCACAGGGTTCAGTGCTAGGACCAATTCTATTTACATTATACATGCTTCCCTTAGGCAGCATCATTAGAAGACATAGCATAAATTATCACTGCTATGCAGATGACACGCAGCTCTATCTATCCATGAAGCCAGGTATCACAGACCAATTAGTTAAACTGCAGGAATGTCTTAAAGACATAAAGACCTGGATGGCCGCTAACTTTCTGCTTCTTAATTCAGATAAAACTGAGGTTATTGTACTCGGCCCTGAAAATCTTAGAATTATGGTATCTAAGCAGATTCTTACTCTGGATGGCATTACCTTGGCCTCCAGTAATGCTGTGAGGAACCTTGGAGTCATTTTTGACCAGGACATGTCCTTCAATGCACATATTAAACAAATATGTAAGACCGCTTTCTTCCATTTGCGCAACATCTCTAAAATTAGAAATATCCTGTCTCAGAGTGACGCTGAAAAACTAGTTCATGCATTTATTACTTCCAGGCTGGACTACTGTAATTCTTTATTATCAGGATGTCCTAAAACTCACTGAAAAGCCTTCAGCTAATCCAAAATGCTGCAGCAAGAGTACTGACAGGGACTAGAAAGAGAGAGCATATTTTTCCTGTATTGGCTTCCCTTCACTGGCTTCCTGTTAAATCCAGAATTGAATTCAAAATTCTGCTCCTCACATACAAGGTCTTAAATAACCAGGCCCCATCTTATCTTAATGACCTTGTAGTACCATATCACCCTATTAGAGCACTTCGCTCTCGCACTGCAGGCTTACTTGTTGTTCCTAGAGTATTTAAAAGTAGAATGGGAGGCAGAGCCTTCAGTTTTCAGGCCCCTCTTCTGTGGAACCAGCTTCCAGTTTGGATTCGGGAGACAGACACTATCTCTACTTTCAAGATTAGGCTTAAAACTTTCCTTTTTGCTAAAGCATATAGTTAGGGCTGGACCAGGTGACCCTGAATCCTCCCTTAGTTATGCTGCAATAGACGTAGGCTGCCAGGGATTCCCATGATGCATTGAGTTTTTCCTTTCCAATCACCTTTCTCACTCACTATGTGTTAATAGACCTCTCTGCATCGAATCATATCTGTTATTAACCTCTGTCTCTCTTCCACAGCATGTCTTTATCCTGTTTTCCTTCTTTCACCCCAACCGGTCGCAGCAGATGGCCGCCCCTCCCTGAGCCTGGTTCTGCCGGAGGTTTCTTCCTGTTAAAAGGGAGTTTTTCCTTCCCACTGTTGCCAAAGTGCTTGCTCATAGGGGGTCATATGATTGTTGGGTTTTTCTCTGTATTTATTATTGTGCGATCTATTGTACAATATAAAGCGCCTTGAGGCGACATTTGTTGTGATTTGGCGCTATATAAATAAAATTGAATTGAATTGAATTGAATTGACTAGTTGTTTGTGTGTGTTTTCATTTTTTGTCTTTTGTTCTCTTCTCACTCTACGTCCTGAGTACTGAGTCGGGATGTAGAGTGAGTACTCAGTACTGTTTTTTGAGGCAACGAGTTTCCAAACATTTTTTAAGTTATGGGAACTAATTAGACTGTACCTTTTTATGCCTTTGCCGACCTCTTGTGGTAAGATGTGATCATGTGTTTGCTTTGCTGAATTATTTGGCAGTTGCTGCCTTTAGGCTGCACTGATTGACTGATTGTCCACCTGCTCCAACTGCTTATGAAACATATGTGCAATTGAATAATGATTGAAACAATGATCATTATTCTGATGACAGCAGAACAGATATTCAAAATGAAATCTCTATTTTCTTTTAAAAACTTTATGCTCATACTTCTATCGCCATGCTGCATCGCCTGTTCTTTGATCAAGCGTTCAGAAACTGAGGAAACCACTGATGAAGGTATCCGTTTAAAAGGTATACTTTGCCTCATTCTCGAGTTATCGCGTGAGAACATTTTCAGAAAACTTGACCTCTGACTTTTACCTCGAGGTTGAGGAAAATCCTAGTTGTTTCTTTCTTGAGTTATCACATTCACAAGATTTACAGAAATCTAAAAAAAAGTGTTCCAGTAAATATGTTGTTATACTCAGGGGTGCACATAAGTGGTCCGCAGGTGCGCACTCGCTGTCAAAATAAAAGACGCGCACCAGATAAGAAGTTGCAACGCACGTTCGCGCAGGGGCGGATCTAGAGAAATTTTCTTAGGGTGGCAAAGAAATCAAATGGGGTGGCAAATTCAAAGCCTTTTTTTCCCCCAAACACATATGCAGGTGATTACATATGGTTAAAATGATTCAAATGCAGTAAGTATATACGTTTTTCATATAAATATAGTCTATAACTTAATTATTGTCTGTAGTCCACATAATTACACACTTTAGTTACATAAAACATGTGAGTTTTGATGTTATGTACTGTATAGCCTGTATAATAAATAAATATGTAGCCCAATAACTATAAACTCCAGAGAACTACACAACATGGGGCGGTTCATTTACAAACACAAGTCTAACTTAAGTTTCAGTGTTTTTTGTTAGAAAACAATCACATTGTTACAGCTTAAATTACACAAAATGTCAGAAATCTGCACTGTCATGAACAAAAATTTAAACCTAATTTTTCATGATTTGTTGGATAAACCCACTGAGGTCTGAAATACAACTGCCCATTTTTGATTCCTTTTGAGTTTACGTTTGCATTTCATCCTCAAATTGTTTCTTTTTATTTTTTTCTCCTTGCCTTGTTTGGTATCATCCTTTTCTTCTCACTGAATTTAGTTGTTTTTTTTCACTGACATACTGCATTAGTGTTACTGATCTGAAATCACACAAAGAACTTAAAATCCTAGTAGTATTTTTTACTGTAAAAAACCCACAGACATCTTGAGCAAATATAAATTGTACATTTTGTAAACATATACAACTATTTGTCTAAAAATGCAGCCAATACACCTGCCGTTTTTTCATTTTGTACAACCATTTAAAAATATTACTAACTAAAATGAGAGAACAATCAGGTGTCGCAATAAGATGCCCCACAAATGATGTGTGCCAGTAAAAAATAAGTTTGTCCACCAAAAGACAGAGGAGAACAGCACAGGGATAAACCTGCAGGCCTGACAACAGGAGGTGTATCACTCCGCTGGTTTTCTACTTAGTGACAGTGTTTACATTGCAAATGTGCCTTAGTGACATTCATTAGTGCCCTCACTGACACACAAAACAAAACAACGACTACACAACAGAACAGCTACACAAGACAGCACAACACACTAAGTATACACTCCACACTAAATGTCACAAATCTCCCACATCTAAAAACTCTCTCTCTCTCTCTCACTCGCTCGCTCTGTCTCGCTGCTGTTACCGTCACTCCCAAAACTCTCCCCTCTTCCTAAACAACCAAATCCTACGTGTTGACTTTTTTTTTTAAATTGGTCGACATGGTACATTTTTCCACCAATAGGAAAGAGGTGGCTTTTTTTCCTTTCTTTACTGTTTTCGCGCTGTCCTTAGAAAACGCTTAAAACCCACACACACAAAAACGTGACGACAGTATTTAGAAAAAAGCGTGGCTTATATATATTATCATAACTCTGGATTTACTGGCCTGTAATTAAAATTTAAAAACTTTGAAGTCTGAACTTTCAGTGTGGGCTGAGATAGAGACTCAGCGTGGCTGCAGCTTGTTGCTATGTCAGCTTAAATTAGTCATGTGATTTAGAGGTGCAGCGTGTCCGTGGACCACGGAGGGTTAATAACACTCACCTTCCTTCCATTTCCAGACTGTAACAACCAACCACCTGTGTTGTTCAAAATGTGCTCTGGCACAATCATAAGCATCGCTTGCTACTGAAAACAAGAAAAAAGCCGGTCCTGCTATGGGCTGAACCATTTGTTAACGGTTGAGGGGGGGAACACTCTGCAATATATTCAGTTTTAGCATTTATATTCACTGTTGACTGTAACTACGCTCAAACTGTTAATGCTATCTTATTTTAATAAACAACACTGTCATATGCAAGACTGGGGTGGCACTTGGGGTGGCACGGGATCATTTTAGGATGGCACTTGCCACCCCATGCCACCCTTCTAGATCCGCCCCTGCGTTGCGTACATATAAAAGGGACTGTTTTTGTCTGCTAGAGTGGGATTTTCACGACATATTCTGCACCACATCTCTGCGCGTTTATCATTTGTTTGAAGCCAGCTAACCTGCTGCAACTACTTTTCCGAGAATACGCGCTTCTTTTGCGGTTCGGACTCCTTCTGACATTTCTTTGGAGGTGGAGGAACACCAAACTAATTGCTTAAAGGAGCTTGCTTCTTCGACATCTTTAAGAGTTCTAAACAAATGTCTGTCCACCTCCAGAAAATCTTATGTAAGCAAACTTCTTATCTAGTGCGCGTCTTTTATTTTGACAGCGAATACGCACCTGCGGACCACTTATGTGCACCCCTGGTTATACTGCAGGAGCATCACAAGCATTTAATATGAAACATTGCCAGCTTGGTGAAAAACACAGGGTGATCCTGAGATTTAATAATGAAACAGCAGCTTCAGATAAGACTTTCTGGTAGCTGAGATCAGCACCGTGTTAAGGACGAACACTTTGACCAGACTTTGTGTGTGTACATTTTTATTCACAAAGTTGTTGAAAGTGGGCAAAATCCATCAGAGTATGGATGACATGTCACAGTAAAAGACACTGAATTTAAACAAATGTGATTAAACAGAAGATTTCCAACAAAGACATAACACAGCCAAAAAAAATAAAAGGGTTAAAGTATTTTTAAAAATTCAAAATGAAGATAAAAAACAACTATTTGTATCAAGTTATGCCACATTTTCTCAAATAAAATAAATACAATAATGTCAAATAGGTATTAATTCAAATAAAAATGTTAGTATAATATATAAGACAATGTTTGGTTTGTAGTGCCACCTTTTGTGTAGGAACACATGAGTAAAAATGTCATTGATCCAGCGTTGATGAATCATATCAAGAAGTCAAAGCCTTTATGCCTTCGACTTTATGGAAGCAGTTTTTTTATCGTTAATTTCTGAACTCTTCTGCTGTTTTTCCCTAACTCAGTAAGCCGTTGCAGAAATTACAAAATAAGCTAAATAGTGCACAGCGTGCGGTTCCTTTTTGTTACCCACTGATTACCGGTTACAAGTTGACTTCTTAAATTAACCTGTTTTTATTATTATATCAAACATCATGTATCTGTTTTTTTCTCAACTCTCTCGCAGATTTCAGACAGGAGAACCAACATTTCACCCTCATTCTTGTTCCACTTTATCTGCTGTATTTGCTTTAAAAGCTTCACCACAATGCCGTGACCCGGATTCGAACCGGGGTTGCTGCGGCCACAACGCAGAGTACTAACCACTATACGATCACGGCTGCTCAGCTGCAGGCTGAACGTCCATGTAGTCAATCACCTCCAATCCACACGAGTCCATTTTAAACCCACTAAGCAGGACTGTACATTTTAAGTTTAACACGTTTAGGTCGTATCAACATTGGAACTACAAACATGTTGTGCTTTTCACTGCCAGTTAGAGTCTGGATCTTGCTTTTTTTTTTTTTTTTTTTTTTTCTTCTTATTTCACCGTAAACACTTGAATCTGCGTGTAACAGCTGACCTGTACGATGTGCAGAAGAGCACCAAAATGTATTTACGGTCAGACCACGCGAGGTCCCAGAGTTAATGCGGATACTGTTACTGTGCCACGTGCGTAAATGTGCGCATCGTCGACACAGAGTTTGAGATCGATATAAAGGAAAAGGCACAATAAAGATTGCAGATGATCATTTTCTGAGCAGCCGTGATCGTATAGTGGTTAGTACTCTGCGTTGTGGCCGCAGCAACCCCGGTTCGAATCCGGGTCACGGCAGAGTGGTTGTGATTTCACTTTGGGGAGCTTCACACTTTAAGTGGTGACTAGTTGTTTGTGTGTGTTTTCATTTTTTGTCTTTTGTTCTCTTCTCACTCTACGTCCTGAGTACTGAGTCGGGATGTAGAGTGAGTACTCAGTACTATTTTTTTGAGGCAACGAGTTTCCAAACATTTTTTAAGTTATGGGAACTAATTAGACTGTACCTTTTTATGCCTTTGCCGACCTCTTGTGGTAAGATGTGATCATGTGTTTGCTTTGCTGAATTATTTGGCAGTTGCTGCCTTTAGGCTGCACTGATTGACTGATTGTCCACCTGCTCCAACTGCTTATGAAACATATGTGCAATTGAATAATGATTGAAACAATGATCATTATTCTGATGACAGCACAAAGACAACAGATATTCAAAATGAAATCTCTATTTTCTTTTAAAAACTTTATGCTCATACTTCTACCGCCATGCGGCATCGCCTGTTCTTTGATCAAGCGTTCAGAAACTGAGGAAACCACTGATGAAGGTATCCGTTTAAAAGGTATACTTTGCCTCATTCTCGAGTTATCGCGTGAGAACATTTTCAGAAAACTTGGCCTCTGACTTTTACCTCGAGGTTGAGGAAAATCCTAGTTGTTTCTTTCTTGAGTTATCACATTCACAAGATTTACAGAAATCTAAAAAAAAGTGTTCCAGTAAATATGTTGTTATACTCAGGGGTGCACATAAGTGGTCCGCAGGTGCGCACTCGCTGTCAAAATAAAAAACGCGCACCAGATAAGAAGTTGCAACGCACGTTCGCGCAGGGGCAGATCTAGAGAAATTTTCTTAGGGTGGCAAAGAAATCAAATGGGGTGGCAAATTCAAAGCCTTTTTTTCCCCCAAACACATATGCAGGTGATTACATATGGTTAAAATGATTCAAATGCAGTAAGTATACATGTTTTTCATATAAATATAGTCTATAACTTAATTATTGTCTGTAGTCCACATAATTACACACTTTAGTTACATAAAACATGTGAGTTTTGATGTTATGTACTGTATAGCCTGTATAATAAATAAATATGTAGCCCAATAAGTATAAACTCCAGAGAACTACACAACATGGGGCGGTTCATTTACAAACACAAGTCTAACTTAAGTTTCAGTGTTTTTTGTTAGAAAACAATCACATTGTTACAGCTTAAATTACACAAAATGTCAGAAATCTACACTGTCATGAACAAAAATTTAAACCTAATTTTTCATGATTTGTTGGATAAACCCACTGAGGTCTGAAATACAACTGCCCATTTTTGATTCCTTTTGAGTTTACGTTTGCATTTCATCCTCAAATTGTTTCTTTTTATTTTTTTCTCCTTGCCTTGTTTGGTATCATCCTTTTCTTCTCACTGAATTTAGTTGTTTTTTTTCACTGACATACTGCATTAGTGTTACTGATCTGAAATCACACAAAGAACTTAAAATCCTAGTAGTATTTTTTACTGTAAAAAACCCACAGACATCTTGAGCAAATATAAATTGTACATTTTGTAAACATATACAACTATTTGTCTAAAAATGCAGCCAATACACCTGCCGTTTTTTCATTTTGTACAACCATTTAAAAATATTACTAACTAAAATGAGAGAACAATCAGGTGTCGCAATAAGATGCCCCACAAATGATGTGTGCCAGTAAAAAATAAGTTTGTCCACCAAAAGACAGAAGAGAACAGCACAGGGATAAACCTGCAGGCCTGACAACAGGAGGTGTATCACTCCGCTGGTTTTCTACTTAGTGACAGTGTTTACATTGCAAATGTGCCTTAGTGACATTCATTAGTGCCCTCACTGACACACAAAACAAAACAACGACTACACAACAGAACAGCTACACAAGACAGCACAACACACTAAGTATACACTCCGCACTAAACGTCACAAATCTCCCACATCTAAAAACTCTCTCTCTCTCTCTCACTCGCTCGCTCTGTCTCGCTGCTGTTACCGTCACTCCCAAAACTCTCCCCTCTTCCTAAACAACCATATCCTACGTGTTGACTTTTTTTTTTAAATTGGTCGACATGGTACATTTTTCCACCAATAGGAAAGAGGTGGCTTTTTTTCCTTTCTTTACTGTTTTCGCGCTGTCCTTAGAAAACGCTTAAAACCCACACACACAAAAACGTGACGACAGTATTTAGAAAAAAGCGTGGCTTATATATATTATCATAACTCTGGATTTACTGGCCTGTAATTAAAATTTAAAAACTTTGAAGTCTGAACTTTCAGTGTGGGCTGAAATAGAGACTCAGCGTGGCTGCAGCTTGTTGCTATGTCAGCTTAAATTAGTCATGTGATTTAGAGGTGAGCGTGTCCGTGGACCACGGAGGGTTAATAACACTCACCTTCCTTCCATTTCCAGAGTGTAACAACCGACCACCTGTGTTGTTCAAAATGTGCTCTGGCACAATCATAAGCATCGCTTGCTACTGAAAACAAGAAAAAAGCCGTTCCTGCTATGGGCTGAACCATTTGTTAACGGTTGAGGGGCGGGACACTCTGCAATATATTCAGTTTTAGCATTTATATTCACTGTTGACTGTAACTACGCTCAAACTGTTAATGCTATCTTATTTTAATAAACAACACTGTCATATGCAAGACTGGGGTGGCACTTGGGGTGGCACGGGATCATTTTAGGATGGCACTTGCCACCCCATGCCACCCTTCTAGATCCGCCCCTGCGTTGCGTACATATAAAAGGGACTGTTTTTGTCCGCTAGAGTGGGATTTTCACGGCATATTCTGCACCACATCTCTGCGCGTTTATCATTTGTTTGAAGCCAGCTAACCTGCTGCAACTACTTTTCCGAGAATACGCGCTTCTTTTGCGGTTCGGACTCCTTCTGACATTTCTTTGGAGGTGGAGGAACACCAAACTAATTGCTTAAAGGAGCTTGCTTCTTCGACATCTTTAAGAGTTCTAAACAAATGTCTGTCCACCTCCAGAAAATCTTATGTAAGCAAACTTCTTATCTAGTGCGCGTCTTTTATTTTGACAGCGAATACGCACCTGCGGACCACTTATGTGCACCCCTGGTTATACTGCAGGAGCATCACAAGCATTTAATATGAAACATTGCCAGCTTGGTGAAAAACACAGGGTGATCCTGAGATTTAATAATGAAACAGCAGCTTCAGATAAGACTTTCTGGTAGCTGAGATCAGCACCGTGTTAAGGACGAACACTTTGACCAGACTTTGTGTGTGTACATTTTTATTCACAAAGTTGTTGAAAGTGGGCAAAATCCATCAGAGTATGGATGACATGTCACAGTAAAAGACACTGAATTTAAACAAATGTGATTAAACAGAAGATTTCCAACAAAGACATAACACAGCTAAAAAAAATAAAAGGGTTAAAGTATTTTTAAAAATTCAAAATGAAGATAAAAAACAACTATTTGTATCAAGTTATGCCACATTTTCTCAAATAAAATAAATACAATAATGTCAAATAGGTATTAATTCAAATAAAAATGTTAGTATAATATATGTAGCAGCCCTTGGCATCAAGAACGACAGAAGAGTCTCTAACGGGTGCAGCCATTTATTTCCTCACCACATACGGCTCATTCTCTGGACATTGAGCACCGTGAAAACTATAAAATAAGAAAAAATTGATACCCGTACAGTCCTTTTGAAGTATAACAATGAGCAATAACAACAATGAGCTTAAGTTAATTCAGGTAAGTTCAAACAAGTAATTCTGAGATATACAGTCACAGATTAAATAAAACAAACAGGGGTTACTTCAAACAGTATCAAGGGGTTACACAGTTCGGTTAAATAAAATATAACAACAGATCACCTCTCATCACATACCTCAGTCCGCTTGCCAAGGGTGCAAACTCCGGTGAACACTTAAACACTTCGGCCCGTTTCTCATGGGGTGCTGCTAGCTTGCATGACACACATGTCTAAGCTAAAAAATAGCACATGGATGTAAGTAACGTAAGTACAGAACAAAAAGGTTTTCAGATGGCTCACAATACAAACGCAGCAACATACCTTACATTAGAAACACACTTATCATACTTATCAAAGTATTATCGTAACTTACATGGAATTTGTACAACTTATTCCTGCCGCACGACAGACCGCTCATACACGTTACGGGGCATGCCTCTGAGCACATCTGTCCTTAGTGCGACTGCGCATACAGTTCCGACAACCCCCGCAAGGATGACTTATGGTATAGATCAGCGGTTCATTACAATAAATAAGAAAATGTTTGGTTTGTAGTGCAACCTTTTGTGTAGGAACACATGAGTAAAAATGTCATTGATCCAGCGTTGATGAATCATATCAAGAAGTCAAAGCCTTTATGCCTTCGACTTTATGGAAGCAGTTTTTTTATCGTTAATTTCTGAACTCTTCTGCTGTTTTTCCCTAACTCAGTAAGCCGTTGCAGAAATTACAAAATAAGCTAAATAGTGCACAGCGTGCGGTTCCTTTTTGTTACCCACTGATTACCGGTTACAAGTTGACTTCTTAAATTAACCTGTTTTTATTATTATATCAAACGTCATGTATCTGTTTTTTTCTCAACTCTCTCGCAGATTTCAGACAGGAGAACCAACATTTCACCCTCATTCTTGTTCCACTTTATCTGCTGTATTTGCTTTAAAAGCTTCACCACAATGCCGTGACCCGGATTCGAACCGGGGTTGCTGCGGCCACAACGCAGAGTACTAACCACTATACGATCACGGCTGCTCAGCTGCAGGCTGAACGCCCATGTAGTCAATCACCTCCAATCCACACGAGTCCATTTTAAACCCACTAAGCAGGACTGTACATTTTAAGTTTGACACGTTTAGGTCGTATCAACATTGGAACTACAAACATGTTGTGCTTTTCACTGCCAGTTAGAGTCTGGATCTTGCTTTTTTTTTTCTTCTTATTTCACCGTAAAAACTTGAATCTGCGTGTAACAGCTGACCTGTACGATGTGCAGAAGAGCACCAAAATGTATTTACGGTCAGACCACGCGAGGTCCCAGAGTTAATGCGGATACTGTTACTGTGCCACGTGCGTAAATGTGCGCATCGTCGACACAGAGTTTGAGATCGATATGAAGGAAAAAAACACAATAAAGATTGCAGATGATCATTTTCTGAGCAGCCGTGATCGTATAGTGGTTAGTACTCTGCGTTGTGGCCGCAGCAACCCCGGTTCGAATCCGGGTCACGGCAGAGTGGTTGTGATTTCACTTTCAGTTTGGGGAACTTCACACTTTAAGTGGTGACTTAGACTTGGCATAGAAACTGAACATTTAACAGTGTTTCCTGAAAACCCTCTGCTGTCTGATCATTTCCTGATTACATTTACAATAATTGATTACACAGCAGTGGAGAGTAGACTTTATCACAGTAGATGTCTTTCTGAAAGCGCTGTAACTAAGTTTAAGAATATAATCCACCCACTGTTATCATCTTCAATGCCCTGTACCAACATAGAGCAGAGCAGCTATCTGAACGCTACTCCAACAGAGGTCGATTATCTTGTTAATAATTTTACCTCCTCACTACATACGACTCTGGATACTGTAGCTCCTGTGAAAACTAAGGCCTCAAATCCGAAGTACCTGACTCCGTGGTATAATTCTCAAACACGTAGCCTAAAGCAGATAACTCGTAAGCTGGAGAGGAAATGGCGTGTCACAAATTTAGAGGATCATCATTTAGCCTGGAGAAATAGTTTGCTGATTTATAAGAAAGCCCTCCGCAAAGCCAGAACATCTTACTATTCGTCACTGATTGAAGAAAATAAGAACAACCCCAGGTTTCTCTTCAGCACTGTAGCCAGGCTGACAAAAAGTCAGAGCTCTACTGAGCCAACCATCCCTTTAACGTTAACTAGTAATGACTTCATGAACTTCTTCACTAATAAAATTCTTATCATTAGAGAAAAAATTACCAATAATCATCCCACAGATGTAATATTATCTACAGCTACTCTTAGTACCATTGATGTTAAGTTAGACTCTTTTTCTCCAATTGATCTTTCTGAGTTAACTTCAATAATTAATTCCTCCAAACCATCAACGTGTCTTTTAGACCCCATTCCTACAAAACTGCTCAAAGAAGTCCTGCCATTAATTAATTCTTCGATCTTAAATATGATCAACCTATCTCTAATAATCGGCTATGTACCACAGGCCTTCAAGGTGGCTGTAGTTAAACCCTTACTTAAAAAGCCATCTCTAGACCCAGCTGTCTTAGCTAATTATAGGCCAATCTCCAACCTTCCTTTCATATCAAACATCCTTGAAAGAGTAGTTGTCAAACAGCTAACAGATCATCTGCAGAGGAATGGCTTATTTGAAGAGTTTCAGTCAGGTTTCAGAGCTCATCACAGCACAGAAACAGCTTTGGTGAAGGTTACAAATGATCTTCTTATGGCCTCTGACAGTGGACTCATCTCTGTGCTTGTCCTGCTAGACCTCAGTGCTGCGTTCGATACTGTTGACCATAATATCCTATTAGAGCGATTAGAACATGCTGTAGGTATTACAGGTACTGTACTGCAGTGATTTGTATCATATCTATCTAATAGACTCCAATTTGTTCAAGTAAATGGAGAGTCCTCTTCACACACTAAGGTCAATTATGGTGTTCCTCAGGGTTCAGTGCTAGGACCAATTCTATTTACATTATACATGCTTCCCTTAGGCAGCATCATTAGAAGACATAGCATAAATTATCACTGCTATGCAGATGACACGCAGCTCTATCTATCCATGAAGCCAGGTATCACAGACCAATTAGTTAAACTGCAGGAATGTCTTAAAGACATAAAGACCTGGATGGCCGCTAACTTTCTGCTTCTTAATTCAGATAAAACTGAGGTTATTGTACTCGGCCCTGAAAATCTTAGAATTATGGTATCTAAGCAGATTCTTACTCTGGATGGCATTACCTTGGCCTCCAGTAATGCTGTGAGGAACCTTGGAGTCATTTTTGACCAGGACATGTCCTTCAATGCACATATTAAACAAATATGTAAGACCGCTTTCTTCCATTTGCGCAACATCTCTAAAATTAGAAATATCCTGTCTCAGAGTGATGCTGAAAAACTAATTCATGCCTTCATTACTTCCAGGCTGGACTACTGTAATTCTTTATTATCAGGATGTCCTAAAACTCGCTGAAAAGCCTTCAGCTAATCCAAAATGCTGCAGCAAGAGTACTAACAGGGACTAGAAAGAGAGAGCATATTTCTCCTGTATTGGCTTCCCTTCATTGGCTTCCTGTTAAATCCAGAATTGAATTCAAAATTCTGCTCCTCACATACAAGGTCTTAAATAACCAGGCCCCATCTTATCTTAATGACCTTGTAGTACCATATCACCCTATTAGAGCACTTCACTCTCGCACTGCAGGCTTACTTGTTGTTCCTAGAGTATTTAAAAGTAGAATGGGAGGCAGAGGCTTCAGTTTTCAGGCCCCTCTTCTGTGGAACCAGCTTCCAGTTTGGATTCGGGAGACAGACACTATCTCTACTTTCAAGATTAGGCTTAAAACTTTCCTTTTTGCTAAAGCATATAGTTAGGGCTGGACCAGGTGACCCTGAATCCTCCCTTAGTTATGCTGCAATAGATGTAGGCTGCCAGGGATTCCCATGATGCATTGAGTTTTTCCTTTCCAATCACCTTTCTCACTCACTATGTGTTAATAGACCTCTATGCATCGAATCATATCTGTTATTAATCTCTGTCTCTCTTCCACAGCATGTCTTTATCCTGTTTTCCTTCTTTCACCCCAACCTTTCGCAGCAGATGGCCGCCCCTCCCTGAGCCTGGTTCTGCCGGAGGTTTCTTCCTGTTAAAAGGGAGTTTTTCCTTCCCACTGTTGCCAAAGTGCTTGCTCATAGGGGGTCATATGATTGTTGGGTTTTTCTCTGTATTTATTATTGTGCGATCTATTGTACAATATAAAGCGCCTTGAGGCGACATTTGTTGTGATTTGGCGCTATATAAATAAAATTGAATTGAATTGACTAGTTGTTTGTGTGTGTTTTCATTTTTTGTCTTTTGTTCTCTTCTCACTCTACGTCCTGAGTACTGAGTCGGGATGTAGAGTGAGTACTCAGTACTGTTTTTTTGAGGCAACGAGTTTCCAAACATTTTTTAAGTTATGGGAACTAATTAGACTGTACCTTTTTATGCCTTTACCGACCTCTTGTGGTAAGATGTGATCATGTGTTTGCTTTGCTGAATTATTTGGCAGTTGCTGCCTTTAGGCTGCACTGATTGACTGATTGTCCACCTGCTCCAACTGCTTATGAAACATATGTGCAATTGAATATGGATTGAAACAATGATCATTATTCTGATGACAGCAGAACAGATATTCAAAATGAAATCTCTATTTTCTTTTAAAAACTTTATGCTCATACTTCTACCGCCATGCGGCATCGCCTGTTCTTTGATCAAGCGTTCAGAAACTGAGGAAACCACTGATGAAGGTATCCGTTTAAAAGGTATACTTTGCCTCATTCTCGAGTTATCGCGTGAGAACATTTTCAGAAAACTTGGCCTCTGACTTTTACCTCGAGGTTGAGGAAAATCCTAGTTGTTTCTTTCTTGAGTTATCACATTCACAAGATTTACAGAAATCTAAAAAAAAGTGTTCCAGTAAATATGTTGTTATACTCAGGGGTGCACATAAGTGGTCCGCAGGTGCGCACTCGCTGTCAAAATAAAAGACGCGCACCAGATAAGAAGTTGCAACGCACGTTCGCGCAGGGGCGGATCTAGAGAAATTTTCTTAGGGTGGCAAAGAAATCAAATGGGGTGGCAAATTCAAAGCCTTTTTTTCCCCCAAACACATATGCAGGTGATTACATATGGTTAAAATGATTCAAATGCAGTAAGTATACATGTTTTTCATATAAATATAGTCTATAACTTAATTATTGTCTGTAGTCCACATAATTACACACTTTAGTTACATAAAACATGTGAGTTTTGATGTTATGTACTGTATAGCCTGTATAATAAATAAATATGTAGCCCAATAAGTATAAACTCCAGAGAACTACACAACATGGGGTGGTTCATTTACAAACACAAGTCTAACTTAAGTTTCAGTGTTTTTTGTTAGAAAACAATCACATTGTTACAGCTTAAATTACACAAAATGTCAGAAATCTACACTGTCATGAACAAAAATTTAAACCTAATTTTTCATGATTTGTTGGATAAACCCACTGAGGTCTGAAATACAACTGCCCATTTTTGATTCCTTTTGAGTTTACGTTTGCATTTCATCCTCAAATTGTTTCTTTTTATTTTTTTCTCCTTGCCTTGTTTGGTATCATCCTTTTCTTCTCACTGAATTTAGTTGTTTTTTTTCACTGACATACTGCATTAGTGTTACTGATCTGAAATCACACAAAGAACTTAAAATCCTAGTAGTATTTTTTACTGTAAAAAACCCACAGACATGTTGAGCAAATATAAATTGTACATTTTGTAAACATATACAACTATTTGTCTAAAAATGCAGCCAATACACCTGCCGTTTTTTCATTTTGTACAACCATTTAAAAATATTACTAACTAAAATGAGAGAACAATCAGGTGTCGCAATAAGATGCCCCACAAATGATGTGTGCCAGTAAAAAATAAGTTTGTCCACCAAAAGACAGAGGAGAACAGCACAGGGATAAACCTGCAGGCCTGACAACAGGAGGTGTATCACTCCGCTGGTTTTCTACTTAGTGACAGTGTTTACATTGCAAATGTGCCTTAGTGACATTCATTAGTGCCCTCACTGACACACAAAACAAAACAACGACTACACAACAGAACAGCTACACAAGACAGCACAACACACTAAGTATACACTCCGCACTAAACGTCACAAATCTCCCACATCTAAAAACTCTCTCTCTCTCTCTCTCACTCGCTCGCTCTGTCTCGCTGCTGTTACCGTCACTCCCAAAACTCTCCCCTCTTCCTAAACAACCAAATCCTACGTGTTGACTTTTTTTTTTAAATTGGTCGACATGGTACATTTTTCCACCAATAGGAAAGAGGTGCCTTTTTTTCCTTTCTTTACTGTTTTCGCGCTGTCCTTAGAAAACGCTTAAAACCCACACACACAAAAACGTGACGACAGTATTTAGAAAAAAGCGTGGCTTATATATATTATCATAACTCTGGATTTACTGGCCTGTAATTAAAATTTAAAAACTTTGAAGTCTGAACTTTCAGTGTGGGCTGAGATAGAGACTCAGCGTGGCTGCAGCTTGTTGCTATGTCAGCTTAAATTAGTCATGTGATTTAGAGGTGCAGCGTGTCCGTGGACCACGGAGGGTTAATAACACTCACCTTCCTTCCATTTCCAGAGTGTAACAACCGACCACCTGTGTTGTTCAAAATGTGCTCTGGCACAATCATAAGCATGGCTTGCTACTGAAAACAAGAAAAAAGCCGTTCCTGCTATGGGCTGAACCATTTGTTAACGGTTGAGGGGCGGGACACTCTGCAATATATTCAGTTTTAGCATTTATATTCACTGTTGACTGTAACTACGCTCAAACTGTTAATGCTATCTTATTTTAATAAACAACACTGTCATATGCAAGACTGGGGTGGCACTTGCCACCCCATGCCACCCTTCTAGATCCGCCCCTGCGTTGCGTACATATAAAAGGGACTGTTTTTGTCCGCTAGAGTGGGATTTTCACGGCATATTCTGCACCACATCTCTGCGCGTTTATCATTTGTTTGAAGCCAGCTAACCTGCTGCAACTACTTTTCCGAGAATACGCGCTTCTTTTGCGGTTCGGACTCCTTCTGACATTTCTTTGGAGGTGGAGGAACACCAAACTAATTGCTTAAAGGAGCTTGCTTCTTCGACATCTTTAAGAGTTCTAAACAAATGTCTGTCCACCTCCAGAAAATCTTATGTAAGCAAACTTCTTATCTAGTGCGCGTCTTTTATTTTGACAGCGAATACGCACCTGCGGACCACTTATGTGCACCCCTGGTTATACTGCAGGAGCATCACAAGCATTTAATATGAAACATTGCCAGCTTGGTGAAAAACACAGGGTGATCCTGAGATTTAATAATGAAACAGCAGCTTCAGATAAGACTTTCTGGTAGCTGAGATCAGCACCGTGTTAAGGACGAACACTTTGACCAGACTTTGTGTGTGTACATTTTTATTCACAAAGTTGTTGAAAGTGGGCAAAATCCATCAGAGTATGGATGACATGTCACAGTAAAAGACACTGAATTTAAACAAATGTGATTAAACAGAAGATTTCCAACAAAGACATAACACAGCCAAAAAAAATAAAAGGGTTAAGTGTTTTTAAAAATTCAAAATGAAGATAAAAAACAACTATTTGTATCAAGTTATGCCACATTTTCTCAAATAAAATAAATACAATAATGTCAAATAGGTATTAATTCAAATAAAAATGTTAGTATAATATATGTAGCAGCCCTTGGCATCAAGAACGACAGAAGAGTCTCTAACGGGTGCAGCCATTTATTTCCTCACCACATACGGCTCATTCTCTGGACATTGAGCACCGTGAAAACTATAAAATAAGAAAAAATTGATACCCGTACAGTCCTTTTGAAGTATAACAATGAGCAATAACAACAATGAGCTTAAGTTAATTCAGGTAAGTTCAAACAAGTAATTCTGAGATATACAGTCACAGATTAAATAAAACAAACAGGGGTTACTTCAAACAGTATCAAGGGGTTACACAGTTCGGTTAAATAAAATATAACAACAGATCACCTCTCATCACATACCTCAGTCCGCTTGCCAAGGGTGCAAACTCCGGTGAACACTTAAACACTTCGGCCCGTTTCTCATGGGGTGCTGCTAGCTTGCATGACACACATGTCTAAGCTAAAAAATAGCACATGGATGTAAGTAACGTAAGTACAGAACAAAAAGGTTTTCAGATGGCTCACAATACAAACGCAGCAACATACCTTACATTAGAAACACACTTATCATACTTATCAAAGTATTATCGTAACTTACATGGAATTTGTACAACTTATTCCTGCCGCACGACAGACCGCTCATACACGTTACGGGGCATGCCTCTGAGCACATCTGTCCTTAGTGCGACTGCGCATACAGTTCCGACAACCCCCGCAAGGATGACTTATGGTACAGATCAGCGGTTCATTACAATAAATAAGAAAATGTTTGGTTTGTAGTGCAACCTTTTGTGTAGGAACACATGAGTAAAAATGTCATTGATCCAGCGTTGATGAATCATATCAAGAAGTCAAAGCCTTTATGCCTTCGACTTTATGGAAGCAGTTTTTTTATCGTTAATTTCTGAACTCTTGTGCTGTTTTTCCCCTAACTCAGTAAGCCGTTGCAGAAATTACAAAATAAGCTAAATAGTGCACGGTTCCTTTTTGTTACCCACTGATCACCGGTTACAAGTTGACTTCTTAAATTAACCTGTTTTATTATTATATCAAACGTCATGTATCTGTTTTTTTCTCAACTCTCTCGCAGATTTCAGACAGGAGAACCAACATTTCACCCTCATTCTTGTTCCACTTTATCTGCTGTATTTGCTTTAAAAGCTTCACCACAATGCCGTGACCCGGATTCGAACCGGGGTTGCTGCGGCCACAACGCAGAGTACTAACCACTATACGATCACAGCTGCTCAGCTGCAGGCTGAACGCCCATGTAGTCAATCACCTCCAATCCACACGAGTCCATTTTAAACCCACTAAGCAGGACTGTACATTTTAAGTTTGACACGTTTAGGTCGTATCAACATTGGAACTACAAACATGTTGTGCTTTTCACTGCCAGTTAGAGTCTGGATCTTGCTTTTTTTTTTCTTCTTATTTCACCGTAAACACTTGAATCTGCGTGTAACAGCTGACCTGTACGATGTGCAGAAGAGCACCAAAATGTATTTACGGTCAGACCACGCGAGGTCCCAGAGTTAATGCGGATACTGTTACTGTGCCACGTGCGTAAATGTGCGCATCGTCGACACAGAGTTTGAGATCGATATAAAGGAAAAGGCACAATAAAGATTGCAGATGATCATTTTCTGAGCAGCCGTGATCGTATAGTGGTTAGTACTGTGCGTTGTGGCCGCAGCAACCCCGGTTCGAATCCGGGTCACGGCAGAGTGGTTGTGATTTCAGTTTGGGGAACTTCACACTTTAAGTGGTGACTTAGACTTGGCATAGAAACTGAACATTTAACAGTGTTTCCTGAAAACCCTCTGCTGTCTGATCATTTCCTGATTACATTTACAATAATTGATTACACAGCAGTGGAGAGTTGACTTTATCACAGTAGATGTCTTTCTGAAAGTGCTGTAACTAAGTTTAAGAATATAATCCACCCACTGTTATCATCTTCAATGCCCTGTACCAACATAGAGCAGAGCAGCTATCTGAACGCTACTCCAACAGAGGTCGATTATCTTGTTAATAATTTTACCTCCTCACTACGTACAACTCTGGATACTGTAGCTCCTGTGAAAACTAAGGCCTCAAATCCGAAGTACCTGACTCCGTGGTATAATTCTCAAACACGTAGCCTAAAGCAGATAACTCGTAAGCTGGAGAGGAAATGGCGTGTCACAAATTTAGAGGATCATCATTTAGCCTGGAGAAATAGTTTGCTGATTTATAAGAAAGCCCTCCGCAAAGCCAGAACATCTTACTATTCGTCACTGATTGAAGAAAATAAGAACAACCCCAGGTTTCTCTTCAGCACTGTAGCCAGGCTGACAAAAAGTCAGAGCTCTACTGAGCCAACAATCCCTTTAACATTAACTAGTAATGACTTCATGAACTTCTTCACTAATAAAATTCTTATCATTAGAGAAAAAATTACCAATAATCATCCCACAGATGTAATATTATCTACAGCTACTCTTAGTACCATTGATGTTAAGTTAGACTCTTTTTCTCCAATTGATCTTTCTGAGTTAACTTCAATAATTAATTCCTCCAAACCATCAACGTGTCTTTTAGACCCCATTCCTACAAAACTGCTCAAAGAAGTCCTGCCATTAATTAATTCTTCGATCTTAAATATGATCAACCTATCTCTAATAATCGGCTATGTACCACAGGCCTTCAAGGTGGCTGTAGTTAAACCCTTACTTAAAAAGCCATCTCTAGACCCAGCTGTCTTAGCTAATTATAGGCCAATCTCCAACCTTCCTTTCATATCAAAAATCCTTGAAAGAGTAGTTGTCAAACAGCTAACAGATCATCTGCAGAGGAATGGCTTATTTGAAGAGTTTCAGTCAGGTTTCAGAGCTCATCACAGCACAGAAACAGCTTTAGTGAAGGTTACAAATGCTCTTCTTATGGCCTCTGACAGTGGACTCATCTCTGTGCTTGTCCTGCTAGACCTCAGTGCTGCGTTCGATACTGTTGATCATAATATCCTATTAGAGCGATTAGAACATGCTGTAGGTATTACAGGTACTGTACTGCAGTGGTTTGTATCATATCTATCTAATAGACTCCAATTTGTTCAAGTAAATGGAGAGTCCTCTTCACACACTAAGGTCAATTATGGTGTTCCACAGGGTTCAGTGCTAGGACCAATTCTATTTACATTATACATGCTTCCCTTAGGCAGCATCATTAGAAGACATAGCATAAATTATCACTGCTATGCAGATGACACGCAGCTCTATCTATCCATGAAGCCAGGTATCACAGACCAATTAGTTAAACTGCAGGAATGTCTTAAAGACATAAAGACCTGGATGGCCGCTAACTTTCTGCTTCTTAATTCAGATAAAACTGAGGTTATTGTACTCGGCCCTGAAAATCTTAGAATTATGGTATCTAAGCAGATTCTTACTCTGGATGGCATTACCTTGGCCTCCAGTAATGCTGTGAGGAACCTTGGAGTCATTTTTGACCAGGACATGTCCTTCAATGCACATATTAAACAAATATGTAAGACCGCTTTCTTCCATTTGCGCAACATCTCTAAAATTAGAAATATCCTGTCTCAGAGTGACGCTGAAAAACTAGTTCATGCATTTATTACTTCCAGGCTGGACTACTGTAATTCTTTATTATCAGGATGTCCTAAAACTCACTGAAAAGCCTTCAGCTAATCCAAAATGCTGCAGCAAGAGTACTGACAGGGACTAGAAAGAGAGAGCATATTTTTCCTGTATTGGCTTCCCTTCACTGGCTTCCTGTTAAATCCAGAATTGAATTCAAAATTCTGCTCCTCACATACAAGGTCTTAAATAACCAGGCCCCATCTTATCTTAATGACCTTGTAGTACCATATCACCCTATTAGAGCACTTCGCTCTCGCACTGCAGGCTTACTTGTTGTTCCTAGAGTATTTAAAAGTAGAATGGGAGGCAGAGCCTTCAGTTTTCAGGCCCCTCTTCTGTGGAACCAGCTTCCAGTTTGGATTCGGGAGACAGACACTATCTCTACTTTCAAGATTAGGCTTAAAACTTTCCTTTTTGCTAAAGCATATAGTTAGGGCTGGACCAGGTGACCCTGAATCCTCCCTTAGTTATGCTGCAATAGACGTAGGCTGCCAGGGATTCCCATGATGCATTGAGTTTTTCCTTTCCAATCACCTTTCTCACTCACTATGTGTTAATAGACCTCTCTGCATCGAATCATATCTGTTATTAACCTCTGTCTCTCTTCCACAGCATGTCTTTATCCTGTTTTCCTTCTTTCACCCCAACCGGTCGCAGCAGATGGCCGCCCCTCCCTGAGCCTGGTTCTGCTGGAGGTTTCTTCCTGTTAAAAGGGAGTTTTTCCTTCCCACTGTTGCCAAAGTGCTTGCTCATAGGGGGTCATATGATTGTTGGGTTTTTCTCTGTATTTATTATTGTGCGATCTATTGTACAATATAAAGCGCCTTGAGGCGACATTTGTTGTGATTTGGCGCTATATAAATAAAATTGAATTGAATTGAATTGAATTGACTAGTTGTTTGTGTGTGTTTTCATTTTTTGTCTTTTGTTCTCTTCTCACTCTACGTCCTGAGTACTGAGTCGGGATGTAGAGTGAGTACTCAGTACTGTTTTTTGAGGCAACGAGTTTCCAAACATTTTTTAAGTTATGGGAACTAATTAGACTGTACCTTTTTATGCCTTTGCCGACCTCTTGTGGTAAGATGTGATCATGTGTTTGCTTTGCTGAATTATTTGGCAGTTGCTGCCTTTAGGCTGCACTGATTGACTGATTGTCCACCTGCTCCAACTGCTTATGAAACATATGTGCAATTGAATAATGATTGAAACAATGATCATTATTCTGATGACAGCAGAACAGATATTCAAAATGAAATCTCTATTTTCTTTTAAAAACTTTATGCTCATACTTCTATCGCCATGCTGCATCGCCTGTTCTTTGATCAAGCGTTCAGAAACTGAGGAAACCACTGATGAAGGTATCCGTTTAAAAGGTATACTTTGCCTCATTCTCGAGTTATCGCGTGAGAACATTTTCAGAAAACTTGACCTCTGACTTTTACCTCGAGGTTGAGGAAAATCCTAGTTGTTTCTTTCTTGAGTTATCACATTCACAAGATTTACAGAAATCTAAAAAAAAGTGTTCCAGTAAATATGTTGTTATACTCAGGGGTGCACATAAGTGGTCCGCAGGTGCGCACTCGCTGTCAAAATAAAAGACGCGCACCAGATAAGAAGTTGCAACGCACGTTCGCGCAGGGGCGGATCTAGAGAAATTTTCTTAGGGTGGCAAAGAAATCAAATGGGGTGGCAAATTCAAAGCCTTTTTTTCCCCCAAACACATATGCAGGTGATTACATATGGTTAAAATGATTCAAATGCAGTAAGTATATACGTTTTTCATATAAATATAGTCTATAACTTAATTATTGTCTGTAGTCCACATAATTACACACTTTAGTTACATAAAACATGTGAGTTTTGATGTTATGTACTGTATAGCCTGTATAATAAATAAATATGTAGCCCAATAAGTATAAACTCCAGAGAACTACACAACATGGGGCGGTTCATTTACAAACACAAGTCTAACTTAAGTTTCAGTGTTTTTTGTTAGAAAACAATCACATTGTTACAGCTTAAATTACACAAAATGTCAGAAATCTGCACTGTCATGAACAAAAATTTAAACCTAATTTTTCATGATTTGTTGGATAAACCCACTGAGGTCTGAAATACAACTGCCCATTTTTGATTCCTTTTGAGTTTACGTTTGCATTTCATCCTCAAATTGTTTCTTTTTATTTTTTTCTCCTTGCCTTGTTTGGTATCATCCTTTTCTTCTCACTGAATTTAGTTGTTTTTTTTCACTGACATACTGCATTAGTGTTACTGATCTGAAATCACACAAAGAACTTAAAATCCTAGTAGTATTTTTTACTGTAAAAAACCCACAGACATCTTGAGCAAATATAAATTGTACATTTTGTAAACATATACAACTATTTGTCTAAAAATGCAGCCAATACACCTGCCGTTTTTTCATTTTGTACAACCATTTAAAAATATTACTAACTAAAATGAGAGAACAATCAGGTGTCGCAATAAGATGCCCCACAAATGATGTGTGCCAGTAAAAAATAAGTTTGTCCACCAAAAGACAGAGGAGAACAGCACAGGGATAAACCTGCAGGCCTGACAACAGGAGGTGTATCACTCCGCTGGTTTTCTACTTAGTGACAGTGTTTACATTGCAAATGTGCCTTAGTGACATTCATTAGTGCCCTCACTGACACACAAAACAAAACAACGACTACACAACAGAACAGCTACACAAGACAGCACAACACACTAAGTATACACTCCGCACTAAACGTCACAAATCTCCCACATCTAAAAACTCTCTCTCTCTCTCTCTCACTCGCTCGCTCTGTCTCGCTGCTGTTACCGTCACTCCCAAAACTCTCCCCTCTTCCTAAACAACCAAATCCTACGTGTTGACTTTTTTTTTTAAATTGGTCGACATGGTACATTTTTCCACCAATAGGAAAGAGGTGCCTTTTTTTCCTTTCTTTACTGTTTTCGCGCTGTCCTTAGAAAACGCTTAAAACCCACACACACAAAAACGTGACGACAGTATTTAGAAAAAAGCGTGGCTTATATATATTATCATAACTCTGGATTTACTGGCCTGTAATTAAAATTTAAAAACTTTGAAGTCTGAACTTTCAGTGTGGGCTGAGATAGAGACTCAGCGTGGCTGCAGCTTGTTGCTATGTCAGCTTAAATTAGTCATGTGATTTAGAGGTGCAGCGTGTCCGTGGACCACGGAGGGTTAATAACACTCACCTTCCTTCCATTTCCAGAGTGTAACAACCGACCACCTGTGTTGTTCAAAATGTGCTCTGGCACAATCATAAGCATGGCTTGCTACTGAAAACAAGAAAAAAGCCGTTCCTGCTATGGGCTGAACCATTTGTTAACGGTTGAGGGGCGGGACACTCTGCAATATATTCAGTTTTAGCATTTATATTCACTGTTGACTGTAACTACGCTCAAACTGTTAATGCTATCTTATTTTAATAAACAACACTGTCATATGCAAGACTGGGGTGGCACTTGCCACCCCATGCCACCCTTCTAGATCCGCCCCTGCGTTGCGTACATATAAAAGGGACTGTTTTTGTCCGCTAGAGTGGGATTTTCACGGCATATTCTGCACCACATCTCTGCGCGTTTATCATTTGTTTGAAGCCAGCTAACCTGCTGCAACTACTTTTCCGAGAATACGCGCTTCTTTTGCGGTTCGGACTCCTTCTGACATTTCTTTGGAGGTGGAGGAACACCAAACTAATTGCTTAAAGGAGCTTGCTTCTTCGACATCTTTAAGAGTTCTAAACAAATGTCTGTCCACCTCCAGAAAATCTTATGTAAGCAAACTTCTTATCTAGTGCGCGTCTTTTATTTTGACAGCGAATACGCACCTGCGGACCACTTATGTGCACCCCTGGTTATACTGCAGGAGCATCACAAGCATTTAATATGAAACATTGCCAGCTTGGTGAAAAACACAGGGTGATCCTGAGATTTAATAATGAAACAGCAGCTTCAGATAAGACTTTCTGGTAGCTGAGATCAGCACCGTGTTAAGGACGAACACTTTGACCAGACTTTGTGTGTGTACATTTTTATTCACAAAGTTGTTGAAAGTGGGCAAAATCCATCAGAGTATGGATGACATGTCACAGTAAAAGACACTGAATTTAAACAAATGTGATTAAACAGAAGATTTCCAACAAAGACATAACACAGCCAAAAAAAATAAAAGGGTTAAGTGTTTTTAAAAATTCAAAATGAAGATAAAAAACAACTTCCATGTGCTAAAAAATAGCACATGGATGTAAGTAACGTAAGTACAGAACAAAAAGGTTTTCAGATGGCTCACAATACAAACGCAGCAACATACCTTACATTAGAAACACACTTATCATACTTATCAAAGTATTATCGTAACTTACATGGAATTTGTACAACTTATTCCTGCCGCACGACAGACCGCTCATACACGTTACGGGGCATGCCTCTGAGCACATCTGTCCTTAGTGCGACTGCGCATACAGTTCCGACAACCCCCGCAAGGATGACTTATGGTACAGATCAGCGGTTCATTACAATAAATAAGACAATGTTTGGTTTGTAGTGCCACCTTTTGTGTAGGAACACATGAGTAAAAATGTCATTGATCCAGCGTTGATGAATCATATCAAGAAGTCAAAGCCTTTATGCCTTCGACTTTATGGAAGCAGTTTTTTTATCGTTAATTTCTGAACTCTTCTGCTGTTTTTCCCTAACTCAGTAAGCCGTTGCAGAAATTACAAAATAAGCTAAATAGTGCACAGCGTGCGGTTCCTTTTTGTTACCCACTGATTACCGGTTACAAGTTGACTTCTTAAATTAACCTGTTTTTATTATTATATCAAACGTCATGTATCTGTTTTTTTCTCAACTCTCTCGCAGATTTCAGACAGGAGAACCAACATTTCACCCTCATTCTTGTTCCACTTTATCTGCTGTATTTGCTTTAAAAGCTTCACCACAATGCCGTGACCCGGATTCGAACCGGGGTTGCTGCGGCCACAACGCAGAGTACTAACCACTATACGATCACGGCTGCTCAGCTGCAGGCTGAACGTCCATGTAGTCAATCACCTCCAATCCACACGAGTCCATTTTAAACCCACTAAGCAGGACTGTACATTTTAAGTTTGACACGTTTAGGTCGTATCAACATTGGAACTACAAACATGTTGTGCTTTTCACTGCCAGTTAGAGTCTGGATCTTGCTTTTTTTTTTTTTTTTTTTTTTTCTTCTTATTTCACCGTAAACACTTGAATCTGCGTGTAACAGCTGACCTGTACGATGTGCAGAAGAGCACCAAAATGTATTTACGGTCAGACCACGCGAGGTCCCAGAGTTAATGCGGATACTGTTACTGTGCCACGTGCGTAAATGTGCGCATCGTCGACACAGAGTTTGAGATCGATATAAAGGAAAAGGCACAATAAAGATTGCAGATGATCATTTTCTGAGCAGCCGTGATCGTATAGTGGCTAGTACTCTGCGTTGTGGCCGCAGCAACCCCGGTTCGAATCCGGGTCACGGCAGAGTGGTTGTGATTTCACTTTGGGGAGCTTCACACTTTAAGTGGTGACTAGTTGTTTGTGTGTGTTTTCATTTTTGTCTTTTGTTCTCTTCTCACTCTACGTCCTGAGTACTGAGTCGGGATGTAGAGTGAGTACTCAGTACTGTTTTTTTGAGGCAACGAGTTTCCAAACATTTTTTAAGTTATGGGAACTAATTAGACTGTACCTTTTTATGCCTTTACCGACCTCTTGTGGTAAGATGTGATCATGTGTTTGCTTTGCTGAATTATTTGGCAGTTGCTGCCTTTAGGTTGCACTGATTGACTGATTGTCCACCTGCTCCAACTGCTTATGAAACATATGTGCAATTCAATAATGATTGAAACAATGATCATTATTCTGATGACAGCAGAACAGATATTCAAAATGAAATCTCTATTTTCTTTTAAAAACTTTATGCTCATACTTCTACCGCCATGCGGCATCGCCTGTTCTTTGATCAAGCGTTCAGAAACTGAGGAAACCACTGATGAAGGTATCCGTTTAAAAGGTATACTTTGCCTCATTCTCGAGTTATCGCGTGAGAACATTTTCAGAAAACTTGGCCTCTGACTTTTACCTCGAGGTTGAGGAAAATCCTAGTTGTTTCTTTCTTGAGTTATCACATTCACAAGATTTACAGAAATCTAAAAAAAAGTGTTCCAGTAAATATGTTGTTATACTCAGGGGTGCACATAAGTGGTCCGCAGGTGCGCACTCGCTGTCAAAATAAAAAACGCGCACCAGATAAGAAGTTGCAACGCACGTTCGCGCAGGGGCGGATCTAGAGAAATTTTCTTAGGGTGGCAAAGAAATCAAATGGGGTGGCAAATTCAAAGCCTTTTTTTCCCCCAAACACATATGCAGGTGATTACATATGGTTAAAATGATTCAAATGCAGTAAGTATATACGTTTTTCATATAAATATAGTCTATAACTTAATTATTGTCTGTAGTCCACATAATTACACACTTTAGTTACATAAAACATGTGAGTTTTGATGTTATGTACTGTATAGCCTGTATAATAAATAAATATGTAGCCCAATAAGTATAAACTCCAGAGAACTACACAACATGGGGCGGTTCATTTACAAACACAAGTCTAACTTAAGTTTCAGTGTTTTTTGTTAGAAAACAATCACATTGTTACAGCTTAAATTACACAAAATGTCAGAAATCTGCACTGTCATGAACAAAAATTTAAACCTAATTTTTCATGATTTGTTGGATTAACCCACTGAGGTCTGAAATACAACTGCCCATTTTTGATTCCTTTTGAGTTTACGTTTGTATTTCATCCTCAAATTGTTTCTTTTTATTTTTTTCTCCTTGCCTTGTTTGGTATCATCCTTTTCTTCTCACTGAATTTAGTTGTTTTTTTTCACTGACATACTGCATTAGTGTTACTGATCTGAAATCACACAAAGAACTTAAAATCCTAGTAGTATTTTTTACTGTAAAAAACCCACAGACATCTTGAGCAAATATAAATTGTACATTTTGTAAACATATACAACTATTTGTCTAAAAATGCAGCCAATACACCTGCCGTTTTTTCATTTTGTACAACCATTTAAAAATATTACTAACTAAAATGAGAGAACAATCAGGTGTCGCAATAAGATGCCCCACAAATGATGTGTGCCAGTAAAAAATAAGTTTGTCCACCAAAAGACAGAGGAGAACAGCACAGGGATAAACCTGCAGGCCTGACAACAGGAGGTGTATCACTCCGCTGGTTTTCTACTTAGTGACAGTGTTTACATTGCAAATGTGCCTTAGTGACATTCATTAGTGCCCTCACTGACACACAAAACAAAACAACGACTACACAACAGAACAGCTACACAAGACAGCACAACACACTAAGTATACACTCCGCACTAAACGTCACAAATCTCCCACATCTAAAAACTCTCTCTCTCTCTCTCACTCGCTCGCTCTGTCTCGCTGCTGTTACCGTCACTCCCAAAACTCTCCCCTCTTCCTAAACAACCATATCCTACGTGTTGACTTTTTTTTTTAAATTGGTCGACATGGTACATTTTTCCACCAATAGGAAAGAGGTGGCTTTTTTTCCTTTCTTTACTGTTTTCGCGCTGTCCTTAGAAAACGCTTAAAACCCACACACACAAAAACGTGACGACAGTATTTAGAAAAAAGCGTGGCTTATATATATTATCATAACTCTGGATTTACTGGCCTGTAATTAAAATTTAAAAACTTTGAAGTCTGAACTTTCAGTGTGGGCTGAGATAGAGACTCAGCGTGGCTGCAGCTTGTTGCTATGTCAGCTTAAATTAGTCATGTGATTTAGAGGTGCAGCGTGTCCGTGGACCACGGAGGGTTAATAACACTCACCTTCCTTCCATTTCCAGAGTGTAACAACCGACCACCTGTGTTGTTCAAAATGTGCTCTGGCACAATCATAAGCATGGCTTGCTACTGAAAACAAGAAAAAAGCCGGTCCTGCTATGGGCTGAACCATTTGTTAACGGTTGAGGGGCGGGACACTCTGCAATATATTCAGTTTTAGCATTTATATTCACTGTTGACTGTAACTACGCTCAAACTGTTAATGCTATCTTATTTTAATAAACAACACTGTCATATGCAAGACTGGGGTGGCACTTGGGGTGGCACGGGATCATTTTAGGATGGCACTTGCCACCCCATGCCACCCTTCTAGATCCGCCCCTGCGTTGCGTACATATAAAAGGGACTGTTTTTGTCCGCTAGAGTGGGATTTTCACGGCATATTCTGCACCACATCTCTGCGCGTTTATCATTTGTTTGAAGCCAGCTAACCTGCTGCAACTACTTTTCCGAGAATACGCGCTTCTTTTGCGGTTCGGACTCCTTCTGACATTTCTTTGGAGGTGGAGGAACACCAAACTAATTGCTTAAAGGAGCTTGCTTCTTCGACATCTTTAAGAGTTCTAAACAAATGTCTGTCCACCTCCAGAAAATCTTATGTAAGCAAACTTCTTATCTAGTGCGCGTCTTTTATTTTGACAGCGAATACGCACCTGCGGACCACTTATGTGCACCCCTGGTTATACTGCAGGAGCATCACAAGCATTTAATATGAAACATTGCCAGCTTGGTGAAAAACACAGGGTGATCCTGAGATTTAATAATGAAACAGCAGCTTCAGATAAGACTTTCTGGTAGCTGAGATCAGCACCGTGTTAAGGACAAACACTTTGACCAGACTTTGTGTGTGTACATTTTTATTCACAAAGTTGTTGAAAGTGGGCAAAATCCATCAGAGTATGGATGACATGTCACAGTAAAAGACACTGAATTTAAACAAATGTGATTAAACAGAAGATTTCCAACAAAGACATAACACAGCTAAAAAAAATAAAAGGGTTAAAGTATTTTTAAAAATTCAAAATGAAGATAAAAAACAACTATTTGTATCAAGTTATGCCACATTTTCTCAAATAAAATAAATACAATAAAGTCAAATAGGTATTATTTCAAATAAAAATGTTAGTATAATATATAAGACAATGTTTGGTTTGTAGTGCCACCTTTTGTGTAGGAACACATGAGTAAAAATGTCATTGATCCAGCGTTGATGAATCATATCAAGAAGTCAAAGCCTTTATGCCTTCGACTTTATGGAAGCAGTTTTTTTATCGTTAATTTCTGAACTCTTCTGCTGTTTTTCCCTAACTCAGTAAGCCGTTGCAGAAATAACAAAATAAGCTAAATAGTGCACAGCGTGCGGTTCCTTTTTGTTACCCACTGATCACCGGTTACAAGTTGACTTCTTAAATTAACCTGTTTTTATTATTATATCAAACGTCATGTATCTGTTTTTTTCTCAACTCTCTCGCAGATTTCAGACAGGAGAACCAACATTTCACCCTCATTCTTGTTCCACTTTATCTGCTGTATTTGCTTTAAAAGCTTCACCACAATGCCGTGACCCGGATTCAAACCGGGGTTGCTGCGGCCACAACGCAGAGTACTAACCACTATACGATCACGGCTGCTCAGCTGCAGGCTGAACGTCCATGTAGTCAATCACCTTCAATCCACACGAGTCCATTTTAAACCCACTAAGCAGGACTGTACATGTTAAGTTTGACACGTTTAGGTCGTATCAACATTGGAACTACAAACATGTTGTGCTTTTCACTGCCAGTTACAGTCTGGATCTTGCTTCTTTTTTTTTTTCTTTTTTTCTTCTTATTTCACCGTAAACACTTGAATCTGCGTGTAACAGCTGACCTGTACGATGTGCAGAAGAGCACCAAAATGTATTTACGGTCAGACCACGCGAGGTCCCAGAGTTAATGCGGATACTGTTACTGTGCCACGTGCGTAAATGTGCGCATCTTAGACACAGAGTTTGAGATCGATATGAAGGAAAAAAACACAATAAAGATTGCAGATGATCATTTTCTGAGCAGCCGTGATCGTATAGTGGTTAGTACTCTGCGTTGTGGCCGCAGCAACCCTGGTTCGAATCCGGGTCACGGCAGAGTGGTTGTGATTTCACTTTGGGGAGCTTCACACTTTAAGTGGTGACTAGTTGTTTGTGTGTGTTTTCATTTTTTTCTTTTGTTCTCTTCTCACTCTACGTCCTGAGTACTGAGTCGGGATGTAGAGTGAGTACTCAGTACTGTTTTTTTGAGGCAACGAGTTTCCAAACATTTTTTAAGTTATGGGAACTAATTAGACTGTGCCTTTTTATGCCTTTGCCGACCTCTTGTGGTAAGATGTGATCATGTGTTTGCTTTGCTGAATTATTTGGCAGTTGCTGCCTTTAGGCTGCACTGATTGACTGATTGTCCACCTGCTCCAACTGCTTATGAAACATATGTGCAATTGAATAATGATTGAAACAATGATCATTATTCTGATGACAGCAGAACAGATATTCAAAATGAAATCTCTATTTTCTTTTAAAAACTTTATGCTCATACTTCTACCGCCATGCGGCATCGCCTGTTCTTTGATCAAGCGTTCAGAAACTGAGGAAACCACTGATAAAGGTATCCGTTTAAAAGGTATACTTTGCCTCATTCTCGAGTTATCGCGTGAGAACATTTTCAGAAAACTTGGCCTCTGACTTTTACCTCGAGGTTGAGGAAAATCCTAGTTGTTTCTTTCTTGAGTTATCACATTCACAAGATTTACAGAAATCTAAAAAAGTGTTCCAGTAAATATGTTGTTATACTCAGGGGTGCACATAAGTGGTCCGCAGGTGCGCACTCGCTGTCAAAATAAAAGACGCGCACCAGATAAGAAGTTGCAACGCACGTTCGCGCAGGGGCGGATCTAGAGAAATTTTCTTAGGGTGGCAAAGAAATCAAATGGGGTGGCAAATTCAAAGCCTTTTTTTCCCCCAAACACATATGCAGGTGATTACATATGGTTAAAATGATTCAAATGCAGTAAGTATACATGTTTTTCATATAAATATAGTCTATAACTTAATTATTGTCTGTAGTCCACATAATTACACACTTTAGTTACATAAAACATGTGAGTTTTGATGTTATGTACTGTATAGCCTGTATAATAAATAAATATGTAGCCCAATAAGTATAAACTCCAGAGAACTACACAACATGGGGTGGTTCATTTACAAACACAAGTCTAACTTAAGTTTCACAGTGTTTTTTGTTAGAAAACAATCACATTGTTACAGCTTAAATTACACAAAATGTCAGAAATCTGCACTGTCATGAACAAAAATTTAAACCTAATTTTTCATGATTTGTTGGATAAACCCACTGAGGTCTGAAATACAACTGCCCATTTTTGATTCCTTTTGAGTTTACGTTTGCATTTCATCCTCAAATTGTTTCTTTTTATTTTTTTCTCCTTGCCTTGTTTGGTATCATCCTTTTCTTCTCACTGAATTTAGTTGTTTTTTTTCACTGACATACTGCATTAGTGTTACTGATCTGAAATCACACAAAGAACTTAAAATCCTAGTAGTATTTTTTACTGTAAAAAACCCACAGACATGTTGAGCAAATATAAATTGTACATTTTGTAAACATATACAACTATTTGTCTAAAAATGCAGCCAATACACCTGCCGTTTTTTCATTTTGTACAACCATTTAAAAATATTACTAACTAAAATGAGAGAACAATCAGGTGTCGCAATAAGATGCCCCACAAATGATGTGTGCCAGTAAAAAATAAGTTTGTCCACCAAAAGACAGAGGAGAACAGCACAGGGATAAACCTGCAGGCCTGACAACAGGAGGTGTATCACTCCGCTGGTTTTCTACTTAGTGACAGTGTTTACATTGCAAATGTGCCTTAGTGACATTCATTAGTGCCCTCACTGACACACAAAACAAAACAACGACTACACAACAGAACAGCTACACAAGACAGCACAACACACTAAGTATACACTCCGCACTAAACGTCACAAATCTCCCACATCTAAAAACTCTCTCTCTCTCTCTCTCACTCGCTCGCTCTGTCTCGCTGCTGTTACCGTCACTCCCAAAACTCTCCCCTCTTCCTAAACAACCATATCCTACGTGTTGACTTTTTTTTTTAAATTGGTCGACATGGTACATTTTTCCACCAATAGGAAAGAGGTGGCTTTTTTTCCTTTCTTTACTGTTTTCGCGCTGTCCTTAGAAAACGCTTAAAACCCACACACACAAAAACGTGACGACAGTATTTAGAAAAAAGCGTGGCTTATATATATTATCATAACTCTGGATTTACTGGCCTGTAATTAAAATTTAAAAACTTTGAAGTCTGAACTTTCAGTGTGGGCTGAGATAGAGACTCAGCGTGGCTGCAGCTTGTTGCTATGTCAGCTTAAATTAGTCATGTGATTTAGAGGTGCAGCGTGTCCGTGGACCACGGAGGGTTAATAACACTCACCTTCCTTCCATTTCCAGACTGTAACAACCAACCACCTGTGTTGTTCAAAATGTGCTCTGGCACAATCATAAGCATCGCTTGCTACTGAAAACAAGAAAAAAGCCGGTCCTGCTATGGGCTGAACCATTTGTTAACGGTTGAGGGGCGGGACACTCTGCAATATATTCAGTTTTAGCATTTATATTCACTGTTGACTGTAACTACGCTCAAACTGTTAATGCTATCTTATTTTAATAAACAACACTGTCATATGCAAGACTGGGGTGGCACTTGGGGTGGCACGGGATCATTTTAGGATGGCACTTGCCACCCCATGCCACCCTTCTAGATCCGCCCCTGCGTTGCGTACATATAAAAGGGACTGTTTTTGTCCGCTAGAGTGGGATTTTCACGGCATATTCTGCACCACATCTCTGCGCGTTTATCATTTGTTTGAAGCCAGCTAACCTGCTGCAACTACTTTTCCGAGAATACACGCTTCTTTTGCGGTTCGGACTCCTTCTGACATTTCTTTGGAGGTGGAGGAACACCAAACTAATTGCTTAAAGGAGCTTGCTTCTTCGACATCTTTAAGAGTTCTAAACAAATGTCTGTCCACCTCCAGAAAATCTTATGTAAGCAAACTTCTTATCTAGTGCGCGTCTTTTATTTTGACAGCGAATACGCACCTGCGGACCACTTATGTGCACCCCTGGTTATACTGCAGGAGCATCACAAGCATTTAATATGAAACATTGCCAGCTTGGTGAAAAACACAGGGTGATCCTGAGATTTAATAATGAAACAGCAGCTTCAGATAAGACTTTCTGGTAGCTGAGATCAGCACCGTGTTAATGACGAACACTTTGACCAGACTTTGTGTGTGTACATTTTTATTCACAAAGTTGTTGAAAGTGGGCAAAATCCATCAGAGTATGGATGACATGTCACAGTAAAAGACACTGAATTTAAACAAATGTGATTAAACAGAAGATTTCCAACAAAGACATAACACAGCCAAAAAAAATAAAAGGGTTAAAGTATTTTTAAAAATTCAAAATTAAGATAAAAAACAACTATTTGTATCAAGTTATGCCACATTTTCTCAAATAAAATAAATATAATAAAGTCAAATAGGTATTAATTCAAATAAAAATGTTAGTATAATATATAAGACAATGTTTGGTTTGTAGTGCAACCTTTTGTGTAGGAACACATGAGTAAAAATGTCATTGATCCAGCGTTGATGAATCATATCAAGAAGTCAAAGCCTTTATGCCTTCGACTTTATGGAAGCAGTTTTTTTATCGTTAATTTCTGAACTCTTGTGCTGTTTTTCCCTAACTCAGTAAGCCGTTGCAGAAATAACAAAATAAGCTAAATAGTGCACAGCGTGCGGTTCCTTTTTGTTACCCACTGATCACCGGTTACAAGTTGACTTCTTAAATTCACCTGTTTTATTATTATATCAAACGTCATGTATCTGTTTTTTTCTCATCTCTCTCGCAGATTTCAGACAGGAGAACCAACATTTCACCCTCATTCTTGTTCCACTTTATCTGCTGTATTTGCTTTAAAAGCTTCACCACAATGCCGTGACCCGGATTCGAACCGGGGTTGCTGCGGCCACAACGCAGAGTACTAACCACTATACGATCACGGCTGCTCAGCTGCAGGCTGAACGTCCATGTAGTCAATCACCTCCAATCCACACGAGTCCATTTTAAACCCACTAAGCAGGACTGTACATTTTAAGTTTGACACGTTTAGGTCGTATCAACATTGGAACTACAAACATGTTGTGCTTTTCACTGCCAGTTAGAGTCTGGATCTTGCTTTTTTTTTTTTTTCTTTTTTTCTTCTTATTTCACCGTAAACACTTGAATCTGCGTGTAACAGCTGACCTGTACGATGTGCAGAAGAGCACCAAAATGTATTTACGGTCAGACCACGCGAGGTCCCAGAGTTAATGCGGATACTGTTACTGTGCCACGTGCGTAAATGTGCGCATCGTAGACACAGAGTTTGAGATCGATATAAAGGAAAAGGCACAATAAAGATTGCAGATGATCATTTTCTGAGCAGCCGTGATCGTATAGTGGTTAGTACTCTGCGTTGTGGCCGCAGCAACCCCGGTTCGAATCCGGGTCACGGCAGAGTGGTTGTGATTTCACTTTGGGGAGCTTCACACTTTAAGTGGTGACTAGTTGTTTGTGTGTGTTTTCATTTTTGTCTTTTGTTCTCTTCTCACTCTACGTCCTGAGTACTGAGTCGGGATGTAGAGTGAGTACTCAGTACTGTTTTTTGAGGCAACGAGTTTCCAAACATTTTTTAAGTTATGGGAACTAATTAGACTGTGCCTTTTTATGCCTTTGCCGACCTCTTGTGGTAAGATGTGATCATGTGTTTGCTTTGCTGAATTATTTGGCAGTTGCTGCCTTTAGGCTGCACTGATTGACTGATTGTCCACCTGCTCCAACTGCTTATGAAACATATGTGCAGTTGAATAATGATTGAAACAATGATCATTATTCTGATGACAGCAGAACAGATATTCAAAATGAAATCTCTATTTTCTTTTAAAAACTTTATGCTCATACTTCTACCGCCATGCGGCATCGCCTGTTCTTTGATCAAGCGTTCAGAAACTGAGGAAACCACTGATGAAGGTATCCGTTTAAAAGGTATACTTTGCCTCATTCTCGAGTTATCGCGTGAGAACATTTTCAGAAAACTTGGCCTCTGACTTTTACCTCGAGGTTGAGGAAAATCCTAGTTGTTTCTTTCTTGAGTTATCACATTCACAAGATTTACAGAAATCTAAAAAAAAGTGTTCCAGTAAATATGTTGTTATACTCAGGGGTGCACATAAGTGGTCCGCAGGTGCGCACTCGCTGTCAAAATAAAAGACGCGCACCAGATAAGAAGTTGCAACGCACGTTCGCGCAGGGGCGGATCTAGAGAAATTTTCTTAGGGTGGCAAAGAAATCAAATGGGGTGGCAAATTCAAAGCCTTTTTTTCCCCCAAACACATATACAGGTGATTACATATGGTTAAAATGATTCAAATGCAGTAAGTATACATGTTTTTCATATAAATATAGTCTATAACTTAATTATTGTCTGTAGTCCACATAATTACACACTTTAGTTACATAAAACATGTGAGTTTTGATGTTATGTACTGTATAGCCTGTATAATAAATAAATATGTAGCCCAATAAGTATAAACTCCAGAGAACTACACAACATGGGGTGGTTCATTTACAAACACAAGTCTAACTTAAGTTTCACAGTGTTTTTTGTTAGAAAACAATCACATTGTTACAGCTTAAATTACACAAAATGTCAGAAATCTACACTGTCATGAACAAAAATTTAAACCTAATTTTTCATGATTTGTTGGATAAACCCACTGAGGTCTGAAATACAACTGCCCATTTTTGATTCCTTTTGAGTCTACGTTTGCATTTCATCCTCAAATTGTTTCTTTTTATTTTTTTCTCCTTGCCTTGTTTGGTATCATCCTTTTCTTCTCACTGAATTTAGTTGTTTTTTTTCACTGACATACTGCATTAGTGTTACTGATCTGAAATCACACAAAGAACTTAAAATCCTAGTAGTATTTTTTACTGTAAAAAACCCACAGACATGTTGAGCAAATATAAATTGTACATTTTGTAAACATATACAACTATTTGTCTAAAAATGCAACCAATACACCTGCCGTTTTTTCATTTTGTACAACCATTTAAAAATATTACTAACTAAAATGAGAGAACAATCAGGTGTCGCAATAAGATGCCCCACAAATGATGTGTGCCAGTAAAAAATAAGTTTGTCCACCAAAAGACAGAGGAGAACAGCACAGGGATAAACCTGCAGGCCTGACAACAGGAGGTGTATCACTCCGCTGGTTTTCTACTTAGTGACAGTGTTTACATTGCAAATGTGCCTTAGTGACATTCATTAGTGCCCTCACTGACACACAAAACAAAACAACGACTACACAACAGAACAGCTACACAAGACAGCACAACACACTAAGTATACACTCCGCACTAAATGTCACAAATCTCCCACATCTAAAAACTCTCTCTCTCTCTCTCTCTCACTCGCTCGCTCTGTCTCGCTGCTGTTACCGTCACTCCCAAAACTCTCCCCTCTTCCTAAACAACCAAATCCTACGTGTTGACTTTTTTTTTTAAATTGGTCGACATGGTACATTTTTCCACCAATAGGAAAGAGGTGGCTTTTTTTCCTTTCTTTACTGTTTTCGCGCTGTCCTTAGAAAATGCTTAAAACCCTGTTGTGGAAGTTTTTCCACTTAAATAAAGCCTGCAGACGAGCGGTGAGCGGTAGCTAACATTCTTTAATTCAAACACACAAAGACATACAAACAAGCTTGTGGAGGGCCTGCATGTCTGCGGGGCAGGGACAGCAGAGTCTCACTGAGAGTAGTGTGTCTCTCAGTTAAATACTTTCTCCATGAACAAAAGGCAGTACACAGCTGTTTCACACCTTCCCAGAGTCCTTGCAGAGACAAAAGAATCTTCCTGTGAAGTGGTCTGCCTCCCCCAACTTCCTAACTAGACCCCCACCATTTGTCTTACAGTATGGGTGTCAGACATGTTAAAATCCAGTGGCACCAAGGCATTACAATAAAATAATGTGATTAATACATAAGTGAAAGAAATTCCTATACAATCCCACCCTTTGATTCTCAAATCAAGAATCACATTAAAAACCAGAATTTCTTTCCCGACATTCTGTATATCACATCAACATTATTTTACACTTAAAGGAGTTTCACACTGTGTATCCTAACTTCACTGGTCTCCCACCACCCTTTGTTCATCTTTAAACTTCCCCCCAATCTAAGCTTTCACATGCTAATGGCAACAACAATGATACAGAGGAAAGGTCTTTTCCAGAGTGTCAAAGTACTTTGCATGGCAAAGTGAAAAAGCATTAGATGGTCATTCTCAGTTCCCGATCATGGCTCCTGGTGTCTGTGCAATTTACAGAGTTGTAATTCCAACGCTGATCTCCCTCTGTGCTGTCACCTTTGGAGCTTGGCACGCTCTCTCCATCCCTCGATTTCCATTCCAACGCGGCTGTAGATTTAAGGCAGAGCACGTCGTACACCTTAGTTGTCTTCCTCAACGTCAACGTAGAAAACTCTTTCATTTTATTTAAGATTTTGCTGTTTAAAATCTCCTCGTGACAATCCTTTGGAAGCCCAGTGGTGTAGCCCACTGTCGTTTGTCTGCTGTCCTGCAGATGATCCCTGCTTCTCACTGGTCCTGTTGAAGCGTTCTCTCCCGGTCGTGGTCTGTATCTGCGTCAATCCTTCCATATCCCTCATGTCACGGTCTCTGTAATTTAAAAATGAAAGCTTCCACGGAAAACCCTCTTTTGCCCTATGTCAGCTTAGCACAATTAGACATGCACAATGAAGTTGTGCATTGTCTCTTAAAAATTCCCAGGGATTCCCCCTGGAGTAGTTTCACTCCAGGCCCTGTCTTAAGAAAAGGTAAAACATTAGCCAGCGGTGTGTCCTGCTGTAAATCATGTGATTGGATCATATGATTAGCCCTCTGCTGTGAAAAAGTGATGTTAGCGCAGCGCATCTGTATGCACACTTTCTCACAGTGACCTCTGCACTGTAAACAATACAAGGTCATGAAAACACACCGCTGGTAAATTCAAAGACACAGAAAGTGGCGATTAAAGGTTAAGTCTGCATGCCCCAAAGGTCACGCAACCTGTTGCTGTCATCTTTCTGCTCCTGTAAAAAGAAACATACATACATACATCCACCCTTTTGTCAGGTCAAGGTGGAGGTGCAATCTTGCATTCTGGTGTCAAGTCAGTCAAAGCTTTTGTCAGTCCAGTCAGTCCCCATTTTTTATTTGCTGACAGTAGAACCTCTCGTGACGCAATAAGTTTCTACTGCCAGCAATGACGTCATTTCAAAAAAAGAAAAATAATTTAGACTGGATTACATCGCTGAATCCTTTTTGGCAGGGACTTGTTTTCTGATTGTCCCAAATAAGTGGCTTTCTCCCGAGCCCATTTAAATTTTTTGGAGAAACTCACTTGCGATTGTTCAACATGTTGTGTAGCGCTTTCGATCCCGATCTTGCAGGCCTGCTTGAAAAGAGAAAATTGCCAAACAAAATCTCAGTGCACTGTTAAAAATCAAAAAATATGAAGGCCTTGTTTTAGAAGTTGTCTAAGCATACTCTCTTGAATTATAGATCAAAACAAAACTAATTGGCAGTTTCAAAGTGGTACCAAAATAAAATGCAAAATCCCCAAAACTTTCATTCACCAGTCACACACCTCACACAACAATATTCTATTAGATAATGAGTTTTGTTTCCCCCATGTAACCAGATGTGTGTTATGATAAGACCTCCCCCACACATCAGAAACCAGAAACTCAATAATCTACTAGTCCCCACTCATCTGACCCCCTGCAGCATTCTGTTCACCCCTGCAATGATTCAATCATCCTTCCCCAAAATAATACTAGTTCACTAGTCTATGTATCACTTCTTAACCCACTAAGTGAACCGGACAAGATGATGGTGACAGCAATGCATGCTTAAAATGCTATTTGGTCTTCATGAGCTTCATCGCATGTGTGTTTGTGTTAGTAGGATTAATGCATTTTCTGTTTGTGTAATTTTTGTGTACCTCTCTCTTTGCGGTGCTCCAGACACTTTTCAATTCTCCACGCAAGGCAGTCGTTTTTTCTTCCCAGTTTCCTAAACCCAAATTTCAGTTCCCACACTAAAACAGCCATGTTCTCCCCTGCTCCTTCCACTGTGGTCTCATCTCATCTCTCCCCCTTTGCAGCAGTCCAGTGAGTCAGTTGTCTTTCAGCTTTGTCCTGTGTTCTCCACTGTCTCATCTTGCCATTTTGCTCCAAGGGTGGCAAATGTCCAACTCAGACAGTCTTTTCAAAGGTCCATTCACACACAGTGAAGTTGCAGCTCGTTGGAAATGCGCATCCATCCATCCAGTCATGATGATGCCATTTTTCTCCTTGCTGTCACTGTCTTGCACAGCTGCTGCTGCTGGACCTTTTCTTCACTGCTCAGGGTGCTGCTGTGAGTTCTTGAGATCCATCTCGTTGTTCTGGAACTGCATTTCTTGTCTTCAGGGAGAGATTCTTGGAGCTTGTGTTCTCAGGGTGACAAACACATGGAAGTTAAGCTGTAAAACAATTCAGCCAGAATTTGGCTTGAGTGTTTCTAATGATGTTAACCTATAATTTCTTCTGACTGCTGAACGTGGAAAATTGATCCGGGTCTGCTCTTCACCTGCAAGTGACACACTGAGACATTTTGATCATTCTTCTCATTGCTTAAAACAACACGTCTCCCCCCTCTGGTTCTGAACTCCCCTTTCTTAAAAACCCAGAAAGATTGTAGTTGTTCTACATTGAAAATCACCAAACCCTCTTCCTATTTTTATTGCTTATTTTCGTCAACAACTCTGCTAAAAAAAAGAAATTTTTGTGTGTTCACCCTAGGGGAGCTGGTGGTCTGCAGTACCACCCTCTCCCGCTAGTTGGAAACAACTTTTGCACACATTTCTACACTCCTCTCTTTTTTTTTTTCTTGTTTTCCTTGTTTTTGTTCCCCATTTTCAACATTTTTTTTTTTTAAACCCCATTTTCACTCTTTTTACACACACAATCTTTTCCCACACAACCATTCTCTACAATCTTACACACCACACATTTACTCAGTTCTTACCATACAGTCACGCATTGAGTTTTGTCCCTGGCCGCCTGGTGGAAGGCCTGCCGCTCTACTGGATCTAGATCCCATTTTACTACACGAGGCGTCCCCCGTGAGGCCCTTGCCTTCTACGGACCAAGGAACGAACACCGCCACTCCGTGCACTATAGTATGCAGAAATGGACTCCGACAGTGTACCCGAACCGCTGTCCCTGTGACGTACTTGGACCGAACACAGGTCTGGGCCGGCTTCTCCCCAACAGCGCGCTCGAGCCAATGTCCTTGTGATGGACCGTACCCAACACAAGCCTGGGGCCTCAAACCACCAGGATTTTCCTCCCGGAGGCTCGAACTCCGGGGGCGGCCAGCGTTCCCCCCCTCGGCCAGACAAAAAACTCCTCATGACTGTATACAAAGTTAGCTACAACTCACCCATCTGCAGGAGTCCCCTCAAAGTTGATGGTCTCGGTGGTGGCTGAAACACGCGGCTCCGTGACTCCTCCATTTCCTTTGCTTCAACAGCTGGTAGGACAAAGGTACCTTTTCCCTCAGGGGTGATCAGCCCATCCCCGGAACCGTTGTTCAGCGACCACACGGACCACCCTGCTCACAGCGCCATTCTGTTGTGGAAGTTTTTCCACTTAAATAAAGCCTGCAGACGAGCGGTGAGCGGTAGCTAACATTCTTTAATTCAAACACACAAAGACATACAAACAAGCTTGTGGAGGGCCTGCATGTCTGCGGGGCAGGGACAGCAGAGTCTCACTGAGAGTAGTGTGTCTCTCAGTTAAATACTTTCTCCATGAACAAAAGGCAGTACACAGCTGTTTCACACCTTCCCAGAGTCCTTGCAGAGACAAAAGACTCTTCCTGTGAAGTGGTCTGCCTCCCCCAACTTCCTAACTAGACCCCCACCATTTGTCTTACAGTATGGGTGTCAGACATGTTAAAATCCAGTGGCACCAAGGCATTACAATAAAATAATGTGATTAATACATAAGTGAAAGAAATTCCTATACAACCCACACACACAAAAACGTGACGACAGTATTTAGAAAAAAGCGTGGCTTATATATATTATCATAACTCTGGATTTACTGGCCTGTAATTAAAATTTAAAAACTTTGAAGTCTGAACTTTCAGTGTGGGCTGAGATAGAGACTCAGCGTGGCTGCAGCTTGTTGCTATGTCAGCTTAAATTAGTCATGTGATTTAGAGGTGCAGCGTGTCCGTGGACCACGGAGGGTTAATAACACTCACCTTCCTTCCATTTCCAGACTGTAACAACCAACCACCTGTGTTGTTCAAAATGTGCTCTGGCACAATCATAAGCATCGCTTGCTACTGAAAACAAGAAAAAAGCCGTTCCTGCTATGGGCTGAACCATTTGTTAACGGTTGAGGGGGGGAACACTCTGCAATATATTCAGTTTTAGCATTTATATTCACTGTTGACTGTAACTACGCTCAAACTGTTAATGCTATCTTATTTTAATAAGCAACACTGTCATATGCAAGACTGGGGTGGCACTTGGGGTGGCACGGGATCATTTTAGGATGGCACTTGCCACCCCATGCCACCCTTCTAGATCCGCCCCTGCGTTGCGTACATATAAAAGGGACTGTTTTTGTCCGCTAGAGTGGGATTTTCACAGCATATTCTGCACCACATCTCTGCGCGTTTATCATTTGTTTGAAGCCAGCTAACCTGCTGCAACTACTTTTCCGAGAATACGCGCTTCTTTTGCGGTTCGGACTCCTTCTGACATTTCTTTGGAGGTGGAGGAACACCAAACTAATTGCTTAAAGGAGCTTGCTTCTTCGACATCTTTAAGAGTTCTAAACAAATGTCTGTCCACCTCCAGAAAATCTTATGTAAGCAAACTTCTTATCTAGTGCGCGTCTTTTATTTTGACAGCGAATACGCACCTGCGGACCACTTATGTGCACCCCTGGTTATACTGCAGGAGCATCACAAGCATTTAATATGAAACATTGCCAGCTTGGTGAAAAACACAGGGTGATCCTGAGATTTAATAATGAAACAGCAGCTTCAGATAAGACTTTCTGGTAGCTGAGATCAGCACCGTGTTAAGGACAAACACTTTGACCAGACTTTGTGTGTGTACATTTTTATTCACAAAGTTGTTGAAAGTGGGCAAAATCCATCAGAGTATGGATGACATGTCACAGTAAAAGACACTGAATTTAAACAAATGTGATTAAATAGAAGATTTCCAACAAAGACATAACACAGCCAAAAAAAATAAAAGGGTTAAAGTATTTTTAAAAATTCAAAATTAAGATAAAAAACAACTATTTGTATCAAGTTATGCCACATTTTCTCAAATAAAATAAATATAATAAAGTCAAATAGGTATTAATTCAAATAAAAATGTTAGTATAATATATAAGACAATGTTTGGTTTGTAGTGCCACCTTTTGTGTAGGAACACATGAGTAAAAATGTCATTGATCCAGCGTTGATGAATCATATCAAGAAGTCAAAGCCTTTATGCCTTCGACTTTATGGAAGCAGTTTTTTTATCGTTAATTTCTGAACTCTTGTGCTGTTTTTCCCTAACTCAGTAAGCCGTTGCAGAAATAACAAAATAAGCTAAATAGTGCACAGCGTGCGGTTCCTTTTTGTTACCCACTGATCACCGGTTACAAGTTGACTTCTTAAATTAACCTGTTTTATTATTATATCAAACGTCATGTATCTGTTTTTGTCTCATCTCTCTCGCAGATTTCAGACAGGAGAACCAACATTTCACCCTCATTCTTGTTCCACTCTATCTGCTGTATTTGCTTTAAAAGCTTCACCACAATGCCGTGACCCGGATTCGAACCGGGGTTGCTGCGGCCACAACGCAGAGTACTAACCACTATACGATCACGGCTGCTCAGCTGCAGGCTGAACGTCCATGTAGTCAATCACCTCCAATCCACACGAGTCCATTTTAAACCCACTAAGCAGGACTGTACATTTTAAGTTTGACACGTTTAGGTCGTATCAACATTGGAACTACAAACATGTTGTGCTTTTCACTGCCAGTTAGAGTCTGGATCTTGGTTTTTTTTTTTTTCTTCTTATTTCACCGTAAAAACTTGAATCTGCGTGTAACAGCTGACCTGTACGATGTGCAGAAGAGCACCAAAATGTATTTACGGTCAGACCACGCGAGGTCCCAGAGTTAATGCGGATACTGTTACTGTGCCACGTGCGTAAATGTGCGCATCGTCGACACAGAGTTTGAGATCGATATGAAGGAAAAAAACACAATAAAGATTGCAGATGATCATTTTCTGAGCAGCCGTGATCGTATAGTGGTTAGTACTCTGCGTTGTGGCCGCAGCAACCCCGGTTCGAATCCGGGTCACGGCAGAGTGGTTGTGATTTCAGTTTGGGGAACTTCACACTTTAAGTGGTGACTTAGACTTGGCATAGAAACTGAACATTTAACAGTGTTTCCTGAAAAGCCTCTGCTGTCTGATCATTTCCTGATTACATTTACAATAATTGATTACACAGCAGTGGAGAGTTGACTTTATCACAGTAGATGTCTTTCTGAAAGTGCTGTAACTAAGTTTAAGAATATAATCCACCCACTGTTATCATCTTCAATGCCCTGTACCAACATAGAGCAGAGCAGCTATCTGAACGCTACTCCAACAGAGGTCGATTATCTTGTTAATAATTTTACCTCCTCACTACGTACAACTCTGGATACTGTAGCTCCTGTGAAAACTAAGGCCTCAAATCCGAAGTACCTGACTCCGTGGTATAATTCTCAAACACGTAGCCTAAAGCAGATAACTCGTAAGCTGGAGAGGAAATGGCGTGTCACAAATTTAGAGGATCATCATTTAGCCTGGAGAAATAGTTTGCTGATTTATAAGAAAGCCCTCCGCAAAGCCAGAACATCTTACTATTCGTCACTGATTGAAGAAAATAAGAACAACCCCAGGTTTCTCTTCAGCACTGTAGCCAGGCTGACAAAAAGTCAGAGCTCTACTGAGCCAACAATCCCTTTAACATTAACTAGTAATGACTTCATGAACTCCTTCACTAATAAAATTCTTATCATTAGAGAAAAAATTACCAATAATCATCCCACAGATGTAATATTATCTACAGCTACTCTTAGTACCATTGATGTTAAGTTAGACTCTTTTTCTCCAATTGATCTTTCTGAGTTAACTTCAATAATTAATTCCTCCAAACCATCAACGTGTCTTTTAGACCCCATTCCTACAAAACTGCTCAAAGAAGTCCTGCCATTAATTAATTCTTCGATCTTAAATATGATCAACCTATCTCTAATAATCGGCTATGTACCACAGGCCTTCAAGGTGGCTGTAGTTAAACCCTTACTTAAAAAGCCATCTCTAGACCCAGCTGTCTTAGCTAATTATAGGCCAATCTCCAACCTTCCTTTCATATCAAAAATCCTTGAAAGAGTAGTTGTCAAACAGCTAACAGATCATCTGCAGAGGAATGGCTTATTTGAAGAGTTTCAGTCAGGTTTCAGAGCTCATCACAGCACAGAAACAGCTTTAGTGAAGGTTACAAATGATCTTCTTATGGCCTCTGACAGTGGACTCCTCTCTGTGCTTGTCCTGCTAGACCTCAGTGCTGCGTTCGATACTGTTGATCATAATATCCTATTAGAGCGATTAGAACATGCTGTAGGTATTACAGGTACTGTACTGCAGTGGTTTGTATCATATCTATCTAATAGACTCCAATTTGTTCAAGTAAATGGAGAGTCCTCTTCACACACTAAGGTCTATTATGGTGTTCCACAGGGTTCAGTGCTAGGACCAATTCTATTTACATTATACATGCTTCCCCTAGGCAGCATCATTAGAAGACATAGCATAAATTATCACTGCTATGCAGATGATACGCAGCTCTATCTATCCATGAAGCCAGGTAACACACACCAATTAGTTAAACTGCAGGAATGTCTTAAAGACATAAAGACCTGGATGGCCGCTAACTTTCTGCTTCTTAATTCAGATAAAACTGAGGTTATTGTACTCGGCCCTGAAAATCTTAGAATTATGGTATCTAAGCAGATTCTTACTCTGGATGGCATTACCTTGGCCTCCAGTAATGCTGTGAGGAACCTTGGAGTCATTTTTGACCAGGACATGTCCTTCAATGCACATATTAAACAAATATGTAAGACCGCTTTCTTCCATTTGCGCAACATCTCTAAAATTAGAAATATCCTGTCTCAGAGTGACGCTGAAAAACTAGTTCATGCATTTATTACTTCCAGGCTGGACTACTGTAATTCTTTATTATCAGGATGTCCTAAAACTCGCTGAAAAGTCTTCAGCTAATCCAAAATGCTGCAGCAAGAGTACTAACAGGGACTAGAAAGAGAGAGCATATTTCTCCTGTATTGGCTTCCCTTCACTGGCTTCCTGTTAAATCCAGAATTGAATTCAAAATTCTGCTCCTCACATACAAGGTCTTAAATAACCAGGCCCCATCTTATCTTAATGACCTTGTAGTACCATATCACCCTATTAGAGCACTTCGCTCTCGCACTGCAGGCTTACTTGTTGTTCCTAGAGTATTTAAAAGTAGAATGGGAGGCAGAGCCTTCAGTTTTCAGGCCCCTCTTCTGTGGAACCAGCTTCCAGTTTGGATTCGGGAGACAGACACTATCTCTACTTTCAAGATTAGGCTTAAAACTTTCCTTTTTGCTAAAGCATATAGTTAGGGCTGGACCAGGTGACCCTGAATCCTCCCTTAGTTATGCTGCAATAGACGTAGGCTGCCAGGGATTCCCATGATGCATTGAGTTTTTCCTTTCCAATCACCTTTCTCACTCACTATGTGTTAATAGACCTCTCTGCATCGAATCATATCTGTTATTAACCTCTGTCTCTCTTCCACAGCATGTCTTTATCCTGTTTTCCTTCTTTCACCCCAACCGGTCGCAGCAGATGGCCGCCCCTCCCTGAGCCTGGTTCTGCTGGAGGTTTCTTCCTGTTAAAAGGGAGTTTTTCCTTCCCACTGTTGCCAAAGTGCTTGCTCATAGGGGGTCATATGATTGTTGGGTTTTTCTCTGTATTTATTATTGTGCGATCTATTGTACAATATAAAGCGCCTTGAGGCGACATTTGTTGTGATTTGGCGCTATATAAATAAAATTGAATTGAATTGACTAGTTGTTTGTGTGTGTTTTCATTTTTTGTCTTTTGTTCTCTTCTCACTCTACGTCCTGAGTACTGAGTCGGGATGTAGAGTGAGTACTCAGTACTGTTTTTTTGAGGCAACGAGTTTCCAAACATTTTTTAAGTTATGGGAACTAATTAGACTGTACCTTTTTATGCCTTTACCGACCTCTTGTGGTAAGATGTGATCATGTGTTTGCTTTGCTGAATTATTTGGCAGTTGCTGCCTTTAGGCTGCACTGATTGACTGATTGTCCACCTGCTCCAACTGCTTATGAAACATATGTGCAATTGAATATGGATTGAAACAATGATCATTATTCTGATGACAGCAGAACAGATATTCAAAATGAAATCTCTATTTTCTTTTAAAAACTTTATGCTCATACTTCTACCGCCATGCGGCATCGCCTGTTCTTTGATCAAGCGTTCAGAAACTGAGGAAACCACTGATGAAGGTATCCGTTTAAAAGGTATACTTTGCCTCATTCTCGAGTTATCGCGTGAGAACATTTTCAGAAAACTTGGCCTCTGACTTTTACCTCGAGGTTGAGGAAAATCCTAGTTGTTTCTTTCTTGAGTTATCACATTCACAAGATTTACAGAAATCTAAAAAAAAGTGTTCCAGTAAATATGTTGTTATACTCAGGGGTGCACATAAGTGGTCCGCAGGTGCGCACTCGCTGTCAAAATAAAAGACGCGCACCAGATAAGAAGTTGCAACGCACGTTCGCGCAGGGGCGGATCTAGAGAAATTTTCTTAGGGTGGCAAAGAAATCAAATGGGGTGGCAAATTCAAAGCCTTTTTTTCCCCCAAACACATATGCAGGTGATTACATATGGTTAAAATGATTCAAATGCAGTAAGTATACATGTTTTTCATATAAATATAGTCTATAACTTAATTATTGTCTGTAGTCCACATAATTACACACTTTAGTTACATAAAACATGTGAGTTTTGATGTTATGTACTGTATAGCCTGTATAATAAATAAATATGTAGCCCAATAAGTATAAACTCCAGAGAACTACACAACATGGGGTGGTTCATTTACAAACACAAGTCTAACTTAAGTTTCAGTGTTTTTTGTTAGAAAACAATCACATTGTTACAGCTTAAATTACACAAAATGTCAGAAATCTACACTGTCATGAACAAAAATTTAAACCTAATTTTTCATGATTTGTTGGATAAACCCACTGAGGTCTGAAATACAACTGCCCATTTTTGATTCCTTTTGAGTTTACGTTTGCATTTCATCCTCAAATTGTTTCTTTTTATTTTTTTCTCCTTGCCTTGTTTGGTATCATCCTTTTCTTCTCACTGAATTTAGTTGTTTTTTTTCACTGACATACTGCATTAGTGTTACTGATCTGAAATCACACAAAGAACTTAAAATCCTAGTAGTATTTTTTACTGTAAAAAACCCACAGACATGTTGAGCAAATATAAATTGTACATTTTGTAAACATATACAACTATTTGTCTAAAAATGCAGCCAATACACCTGCCGTTTTTTCATTTTGTACAACCATTTAAAAATATTACTAACTAAAATGAGAGAACAATCAGGTGTCGCAATAAGATGCCCCACAAATGATGTGTGCCAGTAAAAAATAAGTTTGTCCACCAAAAGACAGAGGAGAACAGCACAGGGATAAACCTGCAGGCCTGACAACAGGAGGTGTATCACTCCGCTGGTTTTCTACTTAGTGACAGTGTTTACATTGCAAATGTGCCTTAGTGACATTCATTAGTGCCCTCACTGACACGCAAAACAAAACAACGACTACACAACAGAACAGCTACACAAGACAGCACAACACACTAAGTATACACTCCGCACTAAACGTCACAAATCTCCCACATCTAAAAACTCTCTCTCTCTCTCTCTCACTCGCTCGCTCTGTCTCGCTGCTGTTACCGTCACTCCCAAAACTCTCCCCTCTTCCTAAACAACCAAATCCTACGTGTTGACTTTTTTTTTTAAATTGGTCGACATGGTACATTTTTCCACCAATAGGAAAGAGGTGCCTTTTTTTCCTTTCTTTACTGTTTTCGCGCTGTCCTTAGAAAACGCTTAAAACCCACACACACAAAAACGTGACGACAGTATTTAGAAAAAAGCGTGGCTTATATATATTATCATAACTCTGGATTTACTGGCCTGTAATTAAAATTTAAAAACTTTGAAGTCTGAACTTTCAGTGTGGGCTGAGATAGAGACTCAGCGTGGCTGCAGCTTGTTGCTATGTCAGCTTAAATTAGTCATGTGATTTAGAGGTGCAGCGTGTCCGTGGACCACGGAGGGTTAATAACACTCACCTTCCTTCCATTTCCAGAGTGTAACAACCGACCACCTGTGTTGTTCAAAATGTGCTCTGGCACAATCATAAGCATGGCTTGCTACTGAAAACAAGAAAAAAGCCGTTCCTGCTATGGGCTGAACCATTTGTTAACGGTTGAGGGGCGGGACACTCTGCAATATATTCAGTTTTAGCATTTATATTCACTGTTGACTGTAACTACGCTCAAACTGTTAATGCTATCTTATTTTAATAAACAACACTGTCATATGCAAGACTGGGGTGGCACTTGCCACCCCATGCCACCCTTCTAGATCCGCCCCTGCGTTGCGTACATATAAAAGGGACTGTTTTTGTCCGCTAGAGTGGGATTTTCACGGCATATTCTGCACCACATCTCTGCGCGTTTATCATTTGTTTGAAGCCAGCTAACCTGCTGCAACTACTTTTCCGAGAATACGCGCTTCTTTTGCGGTTCGGACTCCTTCTGACATTTCTTTGGAGGTGGAGGAACACCAAACTAATTGCTTAAAGGAGCTTGCTTCTTCGACATCTTTAAGAGTTCTAAACAAATGTCTGTCCACCTCCAGAAAATCTTATGTAAGCAAACTTCTTATCTAGTGCGCGTCTTTTATTTTGACAGCGAATACGCACCTGCGGACCACTTATGTGCACCCCTGGTTATACTGCAGGAGCATCACAAGCATTTAATATGAAACATTGCCAGCTTGGTGAAAAACACAGGGTGATCCTGAGATTTAATAATGAAACAGCAGCTTCAGATAAGACTTTCTGGTAGCTGAGATCAGCACCGTGTTAAGGACGAACACTTTGACCAGACTTTGTGTGTGTACATTTTTATTCACAAAGTTGTTGAAAGTGGGCAAAATCCATCAGAGTATGGATGACATGTCACAGTAAAAGACACTGAATTTAAACAAATGTGATTAAACAGAAGATTTCCAACAAAGACATAACACAGCCAAAAAAAATAAAAGGGTTAAGTGTTTTTAAAAATTCAAAATGAAGATAAAAAACAACTATTTGTATCAAGTTATGCCACATTTTCTCAAATAAAATAAATACAATAATGTCAAATAGGTATTAATTCAAATAAAAATGTTAGTATAATATATGTAGCAGCCCTTGGCATCAAGAACGACAGAAGAGTCTCTAACGGGTGCAGCCATTTATTTCCTCACCACATACGGCTCATTCTCTGGACATTGAGCACCGTGAAAACTATAAAATAAGAAAAAATTGATACCCGTACAGTCCTTTTGAAGTATAACAATGAGCAATAACAACAATGAGCTTAAGTTAATTCAGGTAAGTTCAAACAAGTAATTCTGAGATATACAGTCACAGATTAAATAAAACAAACAGGGGTTACTTCAAACAGTATCAAGGGGTTACACAGTTCGGTTAAATAAAATATAACAACAGATCACCTCTCATCACATACCTCAGTCCGCTTGCCAAGGGTGCAAACTCCGGTGAACACTTAAACACTTCGGCCCGTTTCTCATGGGGTGCTGCTAGCTTGCATGACACACATGTCTAAGCTAAAAAATAGCACATGGATGTAAGTAACGTAAGTACAGAACAAAAAGGTTTTCAGATGGCTCACAATACAAACGCAGCAACATACCTTACATTAGAAACACACTTATCATACTTATCAAAGTATTATCGTAACTTACATGGAATTTGTACAACTTATTCCTGCCGCACGACAGACCGCTCATACACGTTACGGGGCATGCCTCTGAGCACATCTGTCCTTAGTGCGACTGCGCATACAGTTCCGACAACCCCCGCAAGGATGACTTATGGTACAGATCAGCGGTTCATTACAATAAATAAGAAAATGTTTGGTTTGTAGTGCAACCTTTTGTGTAGGAACACATGAGTAAAAATGTCATTGATCCAGCGTTGATGAATCATATCAAGAAGTCAAAGCCTTTATGCCTTCGACTTTATGGAAGCAGTTTTTTTATCGTTAATTTCTGAACTCTTGTGCTGTTTTTCCCCTAACTCAGTAAGCCGTTGCAGAAATTACAAAATAAGCTAAATAGTGCACGGTTCCTTTTTGTTACCCACTGATCACCGGTTACAAGTTGACTTCTTAAATTAACCTGTTTTATTATTATATCAAACGTCATGTATCTGTTTTTTTCTCAACTCTCTCGCAGATTTCAGACAGGAGAACCAACATTTCACCCTCATTCTTGTTCCACTTTATCTGCTGTATTTGCTTTAAAAGCTTCACCACAATGCCGTGACCCGGATTCGAACCGGGGTTGCTGCGGCCACAACGCAGAGTACTAACCACTATACGATCACAGCTGCTCAGCTGCAGGCTGAACGCCCATGTAGTCAATCACCTCCAATCCACACGAGTCCATTTTAAACCCACTAAGCAGGACTGTACATTTTAAGTTTGACACGTTTAGGTCGTATCAACATTGGAACTACAAACATGTTGTGCTTTTCACTGCCAGTTAGAGTCTGGATCTTGCTTTTTTTTTTCTTCTTATTTCACCGTAAACACTTGAATCTGCGTGTAACAGCTGACCTGTACGATGTGCAGAAGAGCACCAAAATGTATTTACGGTCAGACCACGCGAGGTCCCAGAGTTAATGCGGATACTGTTACTGTGCCACGTGCGTAAATGTGCGCATCGTCGACACAGAGTTTGAGATCGATATAAAGGAAAAGGCACAATAAAGATTGCAGATGATCATTTTCTGAGCAGCCGTGATCGTATAGTGGTTAGTACTGTGCGTTGTGGCCGCAGCAACCCCGGTTCGAATCCGGGTCACGGCAGAGTGGTTGTGATTTCAGTTTGGGGAACTTCACACTTTAAGTGGTGACTTAGACTTGGCATAGAAACTGAACATTTAACAGTGTTTCCTGAAAACCCTCTGCTGTCTGATCATTTCCTGATTACATTTACAATAATTGATTACACAGCAGTGGAGAGTTGACTTTATCACAGTAGATGTCTTTCTGAAAGTGCTGTAACTAAGTTTAAGAATATAATCCACCCACTGTTATCATCTTCAATGCCCTGTACCAACATAGAGCAGAGCAGCTATCTGAACGCTACTCCAACAGAGGTCGATTATCTTGTTAATAATTTTACCTCCTCACTACGTACAACTCTGGATACTGTAGCTCCTGTGAAAACTAAGGCCTCAAATCCGAAGTACCTGACTCCGTGGTATAATTCTCAAACACGTAGCCTAAAGCAGATAACTCGTAAGCTGGAGAGGAAATGGCGTGTCACAAATTTAGAGGATCATCATTTAGCCTGGAGAAATAGTTTGCTGATTTATAAGAAAGCCCTCCGCAAAGCCAGAACATCTTACTATTCGTCACTGATTGAAGAAAATAAGAACAACCCCAGGTTTCTCTTCAGCACTGTAGCCAGGCTGACAAAAAGTCAGAGCTCTACTGAGCCAACAATCCCTTTAACATTAACTAGTAATGACTTCATGAACTTCTTCACTAATAAAATTCTTATCATTAGAGAAAAAATTACCAATAATCATCCCACAGATGTAATATTATCTACAGCTACTCTTAGTACCATTGATGTTAAGTTAGACTCTTTTTCTCCAATTGATCTTTCTGAGTTAACTTCAATAATTAATTCCTCCAAACCATCAACGTGTCTTTTAGACCCCATTCCTACAAAACTGCTCAAAGAAGTCCTGCCATTAATTAATTCTTCGATCTTAAATATGATCAACCTATCTCTAATAATCGGCTATGTACCACAGGCCTTCAAGGTGGCTGTAGTTAAACCCTTACTTAAAAAGCCATCTCTAGACCCAGCTGTCTTAGCTAATTATAGGCCAATCTCCAACCTTCCTTTCATATCAAAAATCCTTGAAAGAGTAGTTGTCAAACAGCTAACAGATCATCTGCAGAGGAATGGCTTATTTGAAGAGTTTCAGTCAGGTTTCAGAGCTCATCACAGCACAGAAACAGCTTTAGTGAAGGTTACAAATGCTCTTCTTATGGCCTCTGACAGTGGACTCATCTCTGTGCTTGTCCTGCTAGACCTCAGTGCTGCGTTCGATACTGTTGATCATAATATCCTATTAGAGCGATTAGAACATGCTGTAGGTATTACAGGTACTGTACTGCAGTGGTTTGTATCATATCTATCTAATAGACTCCAATTTGTTCAAGTAAATGGAGAGTCCTCTTCACACACTAAGGTCAATTATGGTGTTCCACAGGGTTCAGTGCTAGGACCAATTCTATTTACATTATACATGCTTCCCTTAGGCAGCATCATTAGAAGACATAGCATAAATTATCACTGCTATGCAGATGACACGCAGCTCTATCTATCCATGAAGCCAGGTATCACAGACCAATTAGTTAAACTGCAGGAATGTCTTAAAGACATAAAGACCTGGATGGCCGCTAACTTTCTGCTTCTTAATTCAGATAAAACTGAGGTTATTGTACTCGGCCCTGAAAATCTTAGAATTATGGTATCTAAGCAGATTCTTACTCTGGATGGCATTACCTTGGCCTCCAGTAATGCTGTGAGGAACCTTGGAGTCATTTTTGACCAGGACATGTCCTTCAATGCACATATTAAACAAATATGTAAGACCGCTTTCTTCCATTTGCGCAACATCTCTAAAATTAGAAATATCCTGTCTCAGAGTGACGCTGAAAAACTAGTTCATGCATTTATTACTTCCAGGCTGGACTACTGTAATTCTTTATTATCAGGATGTCCTAAAACTCACTGAAAAGCCTTCAGCTAATCCAAAATGCTGCAGCAAGAGTACTGACAGGGACTAGAAAGAGAGAGCATATTTTTCCTGTATTGGCTTCCCTTCACTGGCTTCCTGTTAAATCCAGAATTGAATTCAAAATTCTGCTCCTCACATACAAGGTCTTAAATAACCAGGCCCCATCTTATCTTAATGACCTTGTAGTACCATATCACCCTATTAGAGCACTTCGCTCTCGCACTGCAGGCTTACTTGTTGTTCCTAGAGTATTTAAAAGTAGAATGGGAGGCAGAGCCTTCAGTTTTCAGGCCCCTCTTCTGTGGAACCAGCTTCCAGTTTGGATTCGGGAGACAGACACTATCTCTACTTTCAAGATTAGGCTTAAAACTTTCCTTTTTGCTAAAGCATATAGTTAGGGCTGGACCAGGTGACCCTGAATCCTCCCTTAGTTATGCTGCAATAGACGTAGGCTGCCAGGGATTCCCATGATGCATTGAGTTTTTCCTTTCCAATCACCTTTCTCACTCACTATGTGTTAATAGACCTCTCTGCATCGAATCATATCTGTTATTAACCTCTGTCTCTCTTCCACAGCATGTCTTTATCCTGTTTTCCTTCTTTCACCCCAACCGGTCGCAGCAGATGGCCGCCCCTCCCTGAGCCTGGTTCTGCCGGAGGTTTCTTCCTGTTAAAAGGGAGTTTTTCCTTCCCACTGTTGCCAAAGTGCTTGCTCATAGGGGGTCATATGATTGTTGGGTTTTTCTCTGTATTTATTATTGTGCGATCTATTGTACAATATAAAGCGCCTTGAGGCGACATTTGTTGTGATTTGGCGCTATATAAATAAAATTGAATTGAATTGAATTGAATTGACTAGTTGTTTGTGTGTGTTTTCATTTTTTGTCTTTTGTTCTCTTCTCACTCTACGTCCTGAGTACTGAGTCGGGATGTAGAGTGAGTACTCAGTACTGTTTTTTGAGGCAACGAGTTTCCAAACATTTTTTAAGTTATGGGAACTAATTAGACTGTACCTTTTTATGCCTTTGCCGACCTCTTGTGGTAAGATGTGATCATGTGTTTGCTTTGCTGAATTATTTGGCAGTTGCTGCCTTTAGGCTGCACTGATTGACTGATTGTCCACCTGCTCCAACTGCTTATGAAACATATGTGCAATTGAATAATGATTGAAACAATGATCATTATTCTGATGACAGCAGAACAGATATTCAAAATGAAATCTCTATTTTCTTTTAAAAACTTTATGCTCATACTTCTATCGCCATGCTGCATCGCCTGTTCTTTGATCAAGCGTTCAGAAACTGAGGAAACCACTGATGAAGGTATCCGTTTAAAAGGTATACTTTGCCTCATTCTCGAGTTATCGCGTGAGAACATTTTCAGAAAACTTGACCTCTGACTTTTACCTCGAGGTTGAGGAAAATCCTAGTTGTTTCTTTCTTGAGTTATCACATTCACAAGATTTACAGAAATCTAAAAAAAAGTGTTCCAGTAAATATGTTGTTATACTCAGGGGTGCACATAAGTGGTCCGCAGGTGCGCACTCGCTGTCAAAATAAAAGACGCGCACCAGATAAGAAGTTGCAACGCACGTTCGCGCAGGGGCGGATCTAGAGAAATTTTCTTAGGGTGGCAAAGAAATCAAATGGGGTGGCAAATTCAAAGCCTTTTTTTCCCCCAAACACATATGCAGGTGATTACATATGGTTAAAATGATTCAAATGCAGTAAGTATATACGTTTTTCATATAAATATAGTCTATAACTTAATTATTGTCTGTAGTCCACATAATTACACACTTTAGTTACATAAAACATGTGAGTTTTGATGTTATGTACTGTATAGCCTGTATAATAAATAAATATGTAGCCCAATAACTATAAACTCCAGAGAACTACACAACATGGGGCGGTTCATTTACAAACACAAGTCTAACTTAAGTTTCAGTGTTTTTTGTTAGAAAACAATCACATTGTTACAGCTTAAATTACACAAAATGTCAGAAATCTGCACTGTCATGAACAAAAATTTAAACCTAATTTTTCATGATTTGTTGGATAAACCCACTGAGGTCTGAAATACAACTGCCCATTTTTGATTCCTTTTGAGTTTACGTTTGCATTTCATCCTCAAATTGTTTCTTTTTATTTTTTTCTCCTTGCCTTGTTTGGTATCATCCTTTTCTTCTCACTGAATTTAGTTGTTTTTTTTCACTGACATACTGCATTAGTGTTACTGATCTGAAATCACACAAAGAACTTAAAATCCTAGTAGTATTTTTTACTGTAAAAAACCCACAGACATCTTGAGCAAATATAAATTGTACATTTTGTAAACATATACAACTATTTGTCTAAAAATGCAGCCAATACACCTGCCGTTTTTTCATTTTGTACAACCATTTAAAAATATTACTAACTAAAATGAGAGAACAATCAGGTGTCGCAATAAGATGCCCCACAAATGATGTGTGCCAGTAAAAAATAAGTTTGTCCACCAAAAGACAGAGGAGAACAGCACAGGGATAAACCTGCAGGCCTGACAACAGGAGGTGTATCACTCCGCTGGTTTTCTACTTAGTGACAGTGTTTACATTGCAAATGTGCCTTAGTGACATTCATTAGTGCCCTCACTGACACACAAAACAAAACAACGACTACACAACAGAACAGCTACACAAGACAGCACAACACACTAAGTATACACTCCACACTAAATGTCACAAATCTCCCACATCTAAAAACTCTCTCTCTCTCTCTCACTCGCTCGCTCTGTCTCGCTGCTGTTACCGTCACTCCCAAAACTCTCCCCTCTTCCTAAACAACCAAATCCTACGTGTTGACTTTTTTTTTTAAATTGGTCGACATGGTACATTTTTCCACCAATAGGAAAGAGGTGGCTTTTTTTCCTTTCTTTACTGTTTTCGCGCTGTCCTTAGAAAACGCTTAAAACCCACACACACAAAAACGTGACGACAGTATTTAGAAAAAAGCGTGGCTTATATATATTATCATAACTCTGGATTTACTGGCCTGTAATTAAAATTTAAAAACTTTGAAGTCTGAACTTTCAGTGTGGGCTGAGATAGAGACTCAGCGTGGCTGCAGCTTGTTGCTATGTCAGCTTAAATTAGTCATGTGATTTAGAGGTGCAGCGTGTCCGTGGACCACGGAGGGTTAATAACACTCACCTTCCTTCCATTTCCAGACTGTAACAACCAACCACCTGTGTTGTTCAAAATGTGCTCTGGCACAATCATAAGCATCGCTTGCTACTGAAAACAAGAAAAAAGCCGGTCCTGCTATGGGCTGAACCATTTGTTAACGGTTGAGGGGGGGAACACTCTGCAATATATTCAGTTTTAGCATTTATATTCACTGTTGACTGTAACTACGCTCAAACTGTTAATGCTATCTTATTTTAATAAACAACACTGTCATATGCAAGACTGGGGTGGCACTTGGGGTGGCACGGGATCATTTTAGGATGGCACTTGCCACCCCATGCCACCCTTCTAGATCCGCCCCTGCGTTGCGTACATATAAAAGGGACTGTTTTTGTCTGCTAGAGTGGGATTTTCACGACATATTCTGCACCACATCTCTGCGCGTTTATCATTTGTTTGAAGCCAGCTAACCTGCTGCAACTACTTTTCCGAGAATACGCGCTTCTTTTGCGGTTCGGACTCCTTCTGACATTTCTTTGGAGGTGGAGGAACACCAAACTAATTGCTTAAAGGAGCTTGCTTCTTCGACATCTTTAAGAGTTCTAAACAAATGTCTGTCCACCTCCAGAAAATCTTATGTAAGCAAACTTCTTATCTAGTGCGCGTCTTTTATTTTGACAGCGAATACGCACCTGCGGACCACTTATGTGCACCCCTGGTTATACTGCAGGAGCATCACAAGCATTTAATATGAAACATTGCCAGCTTGGTGAAAAACACAGGGTGATCCTGAGATTTAATAATGAAACAGCAGCTTCAGATAAGACTTTCTGGTAGCTGAGATCAGCACCGTGTTAAGGACGAACACTTTGACCAGACTTTGTGTGTGTACATTTTTATTCACAAAGTTGTTGAAAGTGGGCAAAATCCATCAGAGTATGGATGACATGTCACAGTAAAAGACACTGAATTTAAACAAATGTGATTAAACAGAAGATTTCCAACAAAGACATAACACAGCCAAAAAAAATAAAAGGGTTAAAGTATTTTTAAAAATTCAAAATGAAGATAAAAAACAACTATTTGTATCAAGTTATGCCACATTTTCTCAAATAAAATAAATACAATAATGTCAAATAGGTATTAATTCAAATAAAAATGTTAGTATAATATATAAGACAATGTTTGGTTTGTAGTGCCACCTTTTGTGTAGGAACACATGAGTAAAAATGTCATTGATCCAGCGTTGATGAATCATATCAAGAAGTCAAAGCCTTTATGCCTTCGACTTTATGGAAGCAGTTTTTTTATCGTTAATTTCTGAACTCTTCTGCTGTTTTTCCCTAACTCAGTAAGCCGTTGCAGAAATTACAAAATAAGCTAAATAGTGCACAGCGTGCGGTTCCTTTTTGTTACCCACTGATTACCGGTTACAAGTTGACTTCTTAAATTAACCTGTTTTTATTATTATATCAAACATCATGTATCTGTTTTTTTCTCAACTCTCTCGCAGATTTCAGACAGGAGAACCAACATTTCACCCTCATTCTTGTTCCACTTTATCTGCTGTATTTGCTTTAAAAGCTTCACCACAATGCCGTGACCCGGATTCGAACCGGGGTTGCTGCGGCCACAACGCAGAGTACTAACCACTATACGATCACGGCTGCTCAGCTGCAGGCTGAACGTCCATGTAGTCAATCACCTCCAATCCACACGAGTCCATTTTAAACCCACTAAGCAGGACTGTACATTTTAAGTTTGACACGTTTAGGTCGTATCAACATTGGAACTACAAACATGTTGTGCTTTTCACTGCCAGTTAGAGTCTGGATCTTGCTTTTTTTTTTTTTTTTTTTTTTTCTTCTTATTTCACCGTAAACACTTGAATCTGCGTGTAACAGCTGACCTGTACGATGTGCAGAAGAGCACCAAAATGTATTTACGGTCAGACCACGCGAGGTCCCAGAGTTAATGCGGATACTGTTACTGTGCCACGTGCGTAAATGTGCGCATCGTCGACACAGAGTTTGAGATCGATATAAAGGAAAAGGCACAATAAAGATTGCAGATGATCATTTTCTGAGCAGCCGTGATCGTATAGTGGTTAGTACTCTGCGTTGTGGCCGCAGCAACCCCGGTTCGAATCCGGGTCACGGCAGAGTGGTTGTGATTTCACTTTGGGGAGCTTCACACTTTAAGTGGTGACTAGTTGTTTGTGTGTGTTTTCATTTTTTGTCTTTTGTTCTCTTCTCACTCTACGTCCTGAGTACTGAGTCGGGATGTAGAGTGAGTACTCAGTACTATTTTTTTGAGGCAACGAGTTTCCAAACATTTTTTAAGTTATGGGAACTAATTAGACTGTACCTTTTTATGCCTTTGCCGACCTCTTGTGGTAAGATGTGATCATGTGTTTGCTTTGCTGAATTATTTGGCAGTTGCTGCCTTTAGGCTGCACTGATTGACTGATTGTCCACCTGCTCCAACTGCTTATGAAACATATGTGCAATTGAATAATGATTGAAACAATGATCATTATTCTGATGACAGCACAAAGACAACAGATATTCAAAATGAAATCTCTATTTTCTTTTAAAAACTTTATGCTCATACTTCTACCGCCATGCGGCATCGCCTGTTCTTTGATCAAGCGTTCAGAAACTGAGGAAACCACTGATGAAGGTATCCGTTTAAAAGGTATACTTTGCCTCATTCTCGAGTTATCGCGTGAGAACATTTTCAGAAAACTTGGCCTCTGACTTTTACCTCGAGGTTGAGGAAAATCCTAGTTGTTTCTTTCTTGAGTTATCACATTCACAAGATTTACAGAAATCTAAAAAAAAGTGTTCCAGTAAATATGTTGTTATACTCAGGGGTGCACATAAGTGGTCCGCAGGTGCGCACTCGCTGTCAAAATAAAAAACGCGCACCAGATAAGAAGTTGCAACGCACGTTCGCGCAGGGGCAGATCTAGAGAAATTTTCTTAGGGTGGCAAAGAAATCAAATGGGGTGGCAAATTCAAAGCCTTTTTTTCCCCCAAACACATATGCAGGTGATTACATATGGTTAAAATGATTCAAATGCAGTAAGTATACATGTTTTTCATATAAATATAGTCTATAACTTAATTATTGTCTGTAGTCCACATAATTACACACTTTAGTTACATAAAACATGTGAGTTTTGATGTTATGTACTGTATAGCCTGTATAATAAATAAATATGTAGCCCAATAAGTATAAACTCCAGAGAACTACACAACATGGGGCGGTTCATTTACAAACACAAGTCTAACTTAAGTTTCAGTGTTTTTTGTTAGAAAACAATCACATTGTTACAGCTTAAATTACACAAAATGTCAGAAATCTACACTGTCATGAACAAAAATTTAAACCTAATTTTTCATGATTTGTTGGATAAACCCACTGAGGTCTGAAATACAACTGCCCATTTTTGATTCCTTTTGAGTTTACGTTTGCATTTCATCCTCAAATTGTTTCTTTTTATTTTTTTCTCCTTGCCTTGTTTGGTATCATCCTTTTCTTCTCACTGAATTTAGTTGTTTTTTTTCACTGACATACTGCATTAGTGTTACTGATCTGAAATCACACAAAGAACTTAAAATCCTAGTAGTATTTTTTACTGTAAAAAACCCACAGACATCTTGAGCAAATATAAATTGTACATTTTGTAAACATATACAACTATTTGTCTAAAAATGCAGCCAATACACCTGCCGTTTTTTCATTTTGTACAACCATTTAAAAATATTACTAACTAAAATGAGAGAACAATCAGGTGTCGCAATAAGATGCCCCACAAATGATGTGTGCCAGTAAAAAATAAGTTTGTCCACCAAAAGACAGAAGAGAACAGCACAGGGATAAACCTGCAGGCCTGACAACAGGAGGTGTATCACTCCGCTGGTTTTCTACTTAGTGACAGTGTTTACATTGCAAATGTGCCTTAGTGACATTCATTAGTGCCCTCACTGACACACAAAACAAAACAACGACTACACAACAGAACAGCTACACAAGACAGCACAACACACTAAGTATACACTCCGCACTAAACGTCACAAATCTCCCACATCTAAAAACTCTCTCTCTCTCTCTCACTCGCTCGCTCTGTCTCGCTGCTGTTACCGTCACTCCCAAAACTCTCCCCTCTTCCTAAACAACCATATCCTACGTGTTGACTTTTTTTTTTAAATTGGTCGACATGGTACATTTTTCCACCAATAGGAAAGAGGTGGCTTTTTTTCCTTTCTTTACTGTTTTCGCGCTGTCCTTAGAAAACGCTTAAAACCCACACACACAAAAACGTGACGACAGTATTTAGAAAAAAGCGTGGCTTATATATATTATCATAACTCTGGATTTACTGGCCTGTAATTAAAATTTAAAAACTTTGAAGTCTGAACTTTCAGTGTGGGCTGAAATAGAGACTCAGCGTGGCTGCAGCTTGTTGCTATGTCAGCTTAAATTAGTCATGTGATTTAGAGGTGAGCGTGTCCGTGGACCACGGAGGGTTAATAACACTCACCTTCCTTCCATTTCCAGAGTGTAACAACCGACCACCTGTGTTGTTCAAAATGTGCTCTGGCACAATCATAAGCATCGCTTGCTACTGAAAACAAGAAAAAAGCCGTTCCTGCTATGGGCTGAACCATTTGTTAACGGTTGAGGGGCGGGACACTCTGCAATATATTCAGTTTTAGCATTTATATTCACTGTTGACTGTAACTACGCTCAAACTGTTAATGCTATCTTATTTTAATAAACAACACTGTCATATGCAAGACTGGGGTGGCACTTGGGGTGGCACGGGATCATTTTAGGATGGCACTTGCCACCCCATGCCACCCTTCTAGATCCGCCCCTGCGTTGCGTACATATAAAAGGGACTGTTTTTGTCCGCTAGAGTGGGATTTTCACGGCATATTCTGCACCACATCTCTGCGCGTTTATCATTTGTTTGAAGCCAGCTAACCTGCTGCAACTACTTTTCCGAGAATACGCGCTTCTTTTGCGGTTCGGACTCCTTCTGACATTTCTTTGGAGGTGGAGGAACACCAAACTAATTGCTTAAAGGAGCTTGCTTCTTCGACATCTTTAAGAGTTCTAAACAAATGTCTGTCCACCTCCAGAAAATCTTATGTAAGCAAACTTCTTATCTAGTGCGCGTCTTTTATTTTGACAGCGAATACGCACCTGCGGACCACTTATGTGCACCCCTGGTTATACTGCAGGAGCATCACAAGCATTTAATATGAAACATTGCCAGCTTGGTGAAAAACACAGGGTGATCCTGAGATTTAATAATGAAACAGCAGCTTCAGATAAGACTTTCTGGTAGCTGAGATCAGCACCGTGTTAAGGACGAACACTTTGACCAGACTTTGTGTGTGTACATTTTTATTCACAAAGTTGTTGAAAGTGGGCAAAATCCATCAGAGTATGGATGACATGTCACAGTAAAAGACACTGAATTTAAACAAATGTGATTAAACAGAAGATTTCCAACAAAGACATAACACAGCTAAAAAAAATAAAAGGGTTAAAGTATTTTTAAAAATTCAAAATGAAGATAAAAAACAACTATTTGTATCAAGTTATGCCACATTTTCTCAAATAAAATAAATACAATAATGTCAAATAGGTATTAATTCAAATAAAAATGTTAGTATAATATATGTAGCAGCCCTTGGCATCAAGAACGACAGAAGAGTCTCTAACGGGTGCAGCCATTTATTTCCTCACCACATACGGCTCATTCTCTGGACATTGAGCACCGTGAAAACTATAAAATAAGAAAAAATTGATACCCGTACAGTCCTTTTGAAGTATAACAATGAGCAATAACAACAATGAGCTTAAGTTAATTCAGGTAAGTTCAAACAAGTAATTCTGAGATATACAGTCACAGATTAAATAAAACAAACAGGGGTTACTTCAAACAGTATCAAGGGGTTACACAGTTCGGTTAAATAAAATATAACAACAGATCACCTCTCATCACATACCTCAGTCCGCTTGCCAAGGGTGCAAACTCCGGTGAACACTTAAACACTTCGGCCCGTTTCTCATGGGGTGCTGCTAGCTTGCATGACACACATGTCTAAGCTAAAAAATAGCACATGGATGTAAGTAACGTAAGTACAGAACAAAAAGGTTTTCAGATGGCTCACAATACAAACGCAGCAACATACCTTACATTAGAAACACACTTATCATACTTATCAAAGTATTATCGTAACTTACATGGAATTTGTACAACTTATTCCTGCCGCACGACAGACCGCTCATACACGTTACGGGGCATGCCTCTGAGCACATCTGTCCTTAGTGCGACTGCGCATACAGTTCCGACAACCCCCGCAAGGATGACTTATGGTATAGATCAGCGGTTCATTACAATAAATAAGAAAATGTTTGGTTTGTAGTGCAACCTTTTGTGTAGGAACACATGAGTAAAAATGTCATTGATCCAGCGTTGATGAATCATATCAAGAAGTCAAAGCCTTTATGCCTTCGACTTTATGGAAGCAGTTTTTTTATCGTTAATTTCTGAACTCTTGTGCTGTTTTTCCCTAACTCAGTAAGCCGTTGCAGAAATTACAAAATAAGCTAAATAGTGCACAGCGTGCGGTTCCTTTTTGTTACCCACTGATTACCGGTTACAAGTTGACTTCTTAAATTAACCTGTTTTTATTATTATATCAAACGTCATGTATCTGTTTTTTTCTCAACTCTCTCGCAGATTTCAGACAGGAGAACCAACATTTCACCCTCATTCTTGTTCCACTTTATCTGCTGTATTTGCTTTAAAAGCTTCACCACAATGCCGTGACCCGGATTCGAACCGGGGTTGCTGCGGCCACAACGCAGAGTACTAACCACTATACGATCACGGCTGCTCAGCTGCAGGCTGAACGCCCATGTAGTCAATCACCTCCAATCCACACGAGTCCATTTTAAACCCACTAAGCAGGACTGTACATTTTAAGTTTGACACGTTTAGGTCGTATCAACATTGGAACTACAAACATGTTGTGCTTTTCACTGCCAGTTAGAGTCTGGATCTTGCTTTTTTTTTTCTTCTTATTTCACCGTAAAAACTTGAATCTGCGTGTAACAGCTGACCTGTACGATGTGCAGAAGAGCACCAAAATGTATTTACGGTCAGACCACGCGAGGTCCCAGAGTTAATGCGGATACTGTTACTGTGCCACGTGCGTAAATGTGCGCATCGTCGACACAGAGTTTGAGATCGATATGAAGGAAAAAAACACAATAAAGATTGCAGATGATCATTTTCTGAGCAGCCGTGATCGTATAGTGGTTAGTACTCTGCGTTGTGGCCGCAGCAACCCCGGTTCGAATCCGGGTCACGGCAGAGTGGTTGTGATTTCACTTTCAGTTTGGGGAACTTCACACTTTAAGTGGTGACTTAGACTTGGCATAGAAACTGAACATTTAACAGTGTTTCCTGAAAACCCTCTGCTGTCTGATCATTTCCTGATTACATTTACAATAATTGATTACACAGCAGTGGAGAGTAGACTTTATCACAGTAGATGTCTTTCTGAAAGCGCTGTAACTAAGTTTAAGAATATAATCCACCCACTGTTATCATCTTCAATGCCCTGTACCAACATAGAGCAGAGCAGCTATCTGAACGCTACTCCAACAGAGGTCGATTATCTTGTTAATAATTTTACCTCCTCACTACATACGACTCTGGATACTGTAGCTCCTGTGAAAACTAAGGCCTCAAATCCGAAGTACCTGACTCCGTGGTATAATTCTCAAACACGTAGCCTAAAGCAGATAACTCGTAAGCTGGAGAGGAAATGGCGTGTCACAAATTTAGAGGATCATCATTTAGCCTGGAGAAATAGTTTGCTGATTTATAAGAAAGCCCTCCGCAAAGCCAGAACATCTTACTATTCGTCACTGATTGAAGAAAATAAGAACAACCCCAGGTTTCTCTTCAGCACTGTAGCCAGGCTGACAAAAAGTCAGAGCTCTACTGAGCCAACCATCCCTTTAACGTTAACTAGTAATGACTTCATGAACTTCTTCACTAATAAAATTCTTATCATTAGAGAAAAAATTACCAATAATCATCCCACAGATGTAATATTATCTACAGCTACTCTTAGTACCATTGATGTTAAGTTAGACTCTTTTTCTCCAATTGATCTTTCTGAGTTAACTTCAATAATTAATTCCTCCAAACCATCAACGTGTCTTTTAGACCCCATTCCTACAAAACTGCTCAAAGAAGTCCTGCCATTAATTAATTCTTCGATCTTAAATATGATCAACCTATCTCTAATAATCGGCTATGTACCACAGGCCTTCAAGGTGGCTGTAGTTAAACCCTTACTTAAAAAGCCATCTCTAGACCCAGCTGTCTTAGCTAATTATAGGCCAATCTCCAACCTTCCTTTCATATCAAACATCCTTGAAAGAGTAGTTGTCAAACAGCTAACAGATCATCTGCAGAGGAATGGCTTATTTGAAGAGTTTCAGTCAGGTTTCAGAGCTCATCACAGCACAGAAACAGCTTTGGTGAAGGTTACAAATGATCTTCTTATGGCCTCTGACAGTGGACTCATCTCTGTGCTTGTCCTGCTAGACCTCAGTGCTGCGTTCGATACTGTTGACCATAATATCCTATTAGAGCGATTAGAACATGCTGTAGGTATTACAGGTACTGTACTGCAGTGATTTGTATCATATCTATCTAATAGACTCCAATTTGTTCAAGTAAATGGAGAGTCCTCTTCACACACTAAGGTCAATTATGGTGTTCCTCAGGGTTCAGTGCTAGGACCAATTCTATTTACATTATACATGCTTCCCTTAGGCAGCATCATTAGAAGACATAGCATAAATTATCACTGCTATGCAGATGACACGCAGCTCTATCTATCCATGAAGCCAGGTATCACAGACCAATTAGTTAAACTGCAGGAATGTCTTAAAGACATAAAGACCTGGATGGCCGCTAACTTTCTGCTTCTTAATTCAGATAAAACTGAGGTTATTGTACTCGGCCCTGAAAATCTTAGAATTATGGTATCTAAGCAGATTCTTACTCTGGATGGCATTACCTTGGCCTCCAGTAATGCTGTGAGGAACCTTGGAGTCATTTTTGACCAGGACATGTCCTTCAATGCACATATTAAACAAATATGTAAGACCGCTTTCTTCCATTTGCGCAACATCTCTAAAATTAGAAATATCCTGTCTCAGAGTGATGCTGAAAAACTAATTCATGCCTTCATTACTTCCAGGCTGGACTACTGTAATTCTTTATTATCAGGATGTCCTAAAACTCGCTGAAAAGCCTTCAGCTAATCCAAAATGCTGCAGCAAGAGTACTAACAGGGACTAGAAAGAGAGAGCATATTTCTCCTGTATTGGCTTCCCTTCACTGGCTTCCTGTTAAATCCAGAATTGAATTCAAAATTCTGCTCCTCACATACAAGGTCTTAAATAACCAGGCCCCATCTTATCTTAATGACCTTGTAGTACCATATCACCCTATTAGAGCACTTCACTCTCGCACTGCAGGCTTACTTGTTGTTCCTAGAGTATTTAAAAGTAGAATGGGAGGCAGAGGCTTCAGTTTTCAGGCCCCTCTTCTGTGGAACCAGCTTCCAGTTTGGATTCGGGAGACAGACACTATCTCTACTTTCAAGATTAGGCTTAAAACTTTCCTTTTTGCTAAAGCATATAGTTAGGGCTGGACCAGGTGACCCTGAATCCTCCCTTAGTTATGCTGCAATAGATGTAGGCTGCCAGGGATTCCCATGATGCATTGAGTTTTTCCTTTCCAATCACCTTTCTCACTCACTATGTGTTAATAGACCTCTATGCATCGAATCATATCTGTTATTAATCTCTGTCTCTCTTCCACAGCATGTCTTTATCCTGTTTTCCTTCTTTCACCCCAACCTTTCGCAGCAGATGGCCGCCCCTCCCTGAGCCTGGTTCTGCCGGAGGTTTCTTCCTGTTAAAAGGGAGTTTTTCCTTCCCACTGTTGCCAAAGTGCTTGCTCATAGGGGGTCATATGATTGTTGGGTTTTTCTCTGTATTTATTATTGTGCGATCTATTGTACAATATAAAGCGCCTTGAGGCGACATTTGTTGTGATTTGGCGCTATATAAATAAAATTGAATTGAATTGAATTGAATTGACTAGTTGTTTGTGTGTGTTTTCATTTTTTTCTTTTGTTCTCTTCTCACTCTACGTCCTGAGTACTGAGTCGGGATGTAGAGTGAGTACTCAGTACTGTTTTTTTGAGGCAACGAGTTTCCAAACATTTTTTAAGTTATGGGAACTAATTAGACTGTACCTTTTTATGCCTTTACCGACCTCTTGTGGTAAGATGTGATCATGTGTTTGCTTTGCTGAATTATTTGGCAGTTGCTGCCTTTAGGTTGCACTGATTGACTGATTGTCCACCTGCTCCAACTGCTTATGAAACATATGTGCAATTCAATAATGATTGAAACAATGATCATTATTCTGATGACAGCAGAACAGATATTCAAAATGAAATCTCTATTTTCTTTTAAAAACTTTATGCTCATACTTCTACCGCCATGCGGCATCGCCTGTTCTTTGATCAAGCGTTCAGAAACTGAGGAAACCACTGATGAAGGTATCCGTTTAAAAGGTATACTTTGCCTCATTCTCGAGTTATCGCGTGAGAACATTTTCAGAAAACTTGGCCTCTGACTTTTACCTCGAGGTTGAGGAAAATCCTAGTTGTTTCTTTCTTGAGTTATCACATTCACAAGATTTACAGAAATCTAAAAAAAAGTGTTCCAGTAAATATGTTGTTATACTCAGGGGTGCACATAAGTGGTCCGCAGGTGCGCACTCGCTGTCAAAATAAAAAACGCGCACCAGATAAGAAGTTGCAACGCACGTTCGCGCAGGGGCGGATCTAGAGAAATTTTCTTAGGGTGGCAAAGAAATCAAATGGGGTGGCAAATTCAAAGCCTTTTTTTCCCCCAAACACATATGCAGGTGATTACATATGGTTAAAATGATTCAAATGCAGTAAGTATATACGTTTTTCATATAAATATAGTCTATAACTTAATTATTGTCTGTAGTCCACATAATTACACACTTTAGTTACATAAAACATGTGAGTTTTGATGTTATGTACTGTATAGCCTGTATAATAAATAAATATGTAGCCCAATAAGTATAAACTCCAGAGAACTACACAACATGGGGCGGTTCATTTACAAACACAAGTCTAACTTAAGTTTCAGTGTTTTTTGTTAGAAAACAATCACATTGTTACAGCTTAAATTACACAAAATGTCAGAAATCTGCACTGTCATGAACAAAAATTTAAACCTAATTTTTCATGATTTGTTGGATTAACCCACTGAGGTCTGAAATACAACTGCCCATTTTTGATTCCTTTTGAGTTTACGTTTGTATTTCATCCTCAAATTGGTTCTTTTTATTTTTTTCTCCTTGCCTTGTTTGGTATCATCCTTTTCTTCTCACTGAATTTAGTTGTTTTTTTTCACTGACATACTGCATTAGTGTTACTGATCTGAAATCACACAAAGAACTTAAAATCCTAGTAGTATTTTTTACTGTAAAAAACCCACAGACATCTTGAGCAAATATAAATTGTACATTTTGTAAACATATACAACTATTTGTCTAAAAATGCAGCCAATACACCTGCCGTTTTATCATTTTGTACAACCATTTAAAAATATTACTAACTAAAATGAGAGAACAATCAGGTGTCGCAATAAGATGCCCCACAAATGATGTGTGCCAGTAAAAAATAAGTTTGTCCACCAAAAGACAGAGGAGAACAGCACAGGGATAAACCTGCAGGCCTGACAACAGGAGGTGTATCACTCCGCTGGTTTTCTACTTAGTGACAGTGTTTACATTGCAAATGTGCCTTAGTGACATTCATTAGTGCCCTCACTGACACACAAAACAAAACAACGACTACACAACAGAACAGCTACACAAGACAGCACAACACACTAAGTATACACTCCGCACTAAACGTCACAAATCTCCCACATCTAAAAACTCTCTCTCTCTCTCTCACTCGCTCGCTCTGTCTCGCTGCTGTTACCGTCACTCCCAAAACTCTCCCCTCTTCCTAAACAACCATATCCTACGTGTTGACTTTTTTTTTTAAATTGGTCGACATGGTACATTTTTCCACCAATAGGAAAGAGGTGGCTTTTTTTCCTTTCTTTACTGTTTTCGCGCTGTCCTTAGAAAACGCTTAAAACCCACACACACAAAAACGTGACGACAGTATTTAGAAAAAAGCGTGGCTTATATATATTATCATAACTCTGGATTTACTGGCCTGTAATTAAAATTTAAAAACTTTGAAGTCTGAACTTTCAGTGTGGGCTGAAATAGAGACTCAGCGTGGCTGCAGCTTGTTGCTATGTCAGCTTAAATTAGTCATGTGATTTAGAGGTGCAGCGTGTCCGTGGACCACGGAGGGTTAATAACACTCACCTTCCTTCCATTTCCAGAGTGTAACAACCGACCACCTGTGTTGTTCAAAATGTGCTCTGGCACAATCATAAGCATGGCTTGCTACTGAAAACAAGAAAAAAGCCGTTCCTGCTATGGGCTGAACCATTTGTTAACGGTTGAGGGGCGGGACACTCTGCAATATATTCAGTTTTAGCATTTATATTCACTGTTGACTGTAACTACGCTCAAACTGTTAATGCTATCTTATTTTAATAAACAACACTGTCATATGCAAGACTGGGGTGGCACTTGGGGTGGCACGGGATCATTTTAGGATGGCACTTGCCACCCCATGCCACCCTTCTAGATCCGCCCCTGCGTTGCGTACATACAAAAGGGACTGTTTTTGTCCGCTAGAGTGGGATTTTCACGGCATATTCTGCACCACATCTCTGCGCGTTTATCATTTGTTTGAAGCCAGCTAACCTGCTGCAACTACTTTTCCGAGAATACGCGCTTCTTTTGCGGTTCGGACTCCTTCTGACATTTCTTTGGAGGTGGAGGAACACCAAACTAATTGCTTAAAGGAGCTTGCTTCTTCGACATCTTTAAGAGTTCTAAACAAATGTCTGTCCACCTCCAGAAAATCTTATGTAAGCAAACTTCTTATCTAGTGCGCGTCTTTTATTTTGACAGCGAATACGCACCTGCGGACCACTTATGTGCACCCCTGGTTATACTGCAGGAGCATCACAAGCATTTAATATGAAACATTGCCAGCTTGGTGAAAAACACAGGGTGATCCTGAGATTTAATAATGAAACAGCAGCTTCAGATAAGACTTTCTGGTAGCTGAGATCAGCACCGTGTTAAGGACGAACACTTTGACCAGACTTTGTGTGTGTACATTTTTATTCACAAAGTTGTTGAAAGTGGGCAAAATCCATCAGAGTATGGATGACATGTCACAGTAAAAGACACTGAATTTAAACAAATGTGATTAAACAGAAGATTTCCAACAAAGACATAACACAGCTAAAAAAAATAAAAGGGTTAAAGTATTTTTAAAAATTCAAAATTAAGATAAAAAACAACTATTTGTATCAAGTTATGCCACATTTTCTCAAATAAAATAAATATAATAAAGTCAAATAGGTATTAATTCAAATAAAAATGTTAGTATAATATATAAGAAAATGTTTGGTTTGTAGTGCCACCTTTTGTGTAGGAACACATGAGTAAAAATGTCATTGTTCCAGCGTTCATGAATCATATCAAGAAGTCAAAGCCTTTATGCCTTCGACTTTATGGAAGCAGTTTTTTTATCGTTAATTTCTGAACTCTTCTGCTGTTTTTCCCTAACTCAGTAAGCCGTTGCAGAAATAACAAAATAAGCTAAATAGTGCACAGCGTGCGGTTCCTTTTTGTTACCCACTGATCACCGGTTACAAGTTGACTTCTTAAATTAACCTGTTTTTATTATTATATCAAACGTCATGTATCTGTTTTTTTCCCAACTCTCTCGCAGATTTCAGACAGGAGAACCAACATTTCACCCTCATTCTTGTTCCACTTTATCTGCTGTATTTGCTTTAAAAGCTTCACCACAATGCCGTGACCCGGATTCGAACCGGGGTTGCTGCGGCCACAACGCAGAGTACTAACCACTATACGATCACGGCTGCTCTGCTGCAGGCTGAACGCCCATGTAGTCAATCACCTCCAATCCACACGAGTCCATTTTAAACCCACTAAGCAGGACTGTACATTTTAAGTTTGACACGTTTAGGTCGTATCAACATTGGAACTACAAACATGTTGTGCTTTTCACTGCCAGTTACAGTCTGGATCTTGCTTTTTTTTTTTTTCTTCTTTTTTTCTTCTTATTTCACCGTAAACACTTGAATCTGCGTGTAACAGCTGACCTGTACGATGTGCAGAAGAGCACCAAAATGTATTTACGGTCAGACCACGCGAGGTCCCAGAGTTAATGCGGATACTGTTACTGTGCCACGTGCGTAAATGTGCGCATCGTAGACACAGAGTTTGAGATCGATATGAAGGAAAAAAACACAATAAAGATTGCAGATGATCATTTTCTGAGCAGCCGTGATCGTATAGTGGTTAGCAAGGGCGTAGATTTGGTTTTGGCATTGGTGGGGACGGATGATTCAACCACCGAACCCTGCCCTGTTTCTTTTCTTTTTCCTTTTTGTCTTTGCTTCTTGATAAAAGGGGACAAATATACTTGCCTACATATGCTATTCTACATGCTTTTAAACCATTTAAAATTACAATTCAATATCCAGCGATTCAATAATCGCTGGATATTGGTGGGGACATGTCCCTTCTGTCCATGCCAAATCTACGCCCTTGGTGGTTAGTACTCTGCGTTGTGGCCGCAGCAACCCCGGTTCGAATCCGGGTCACGGCAGAGTGGTTGTGATTTCACTTTGGGGAGCTTCACACTTTAAGTGGTGACTAGTTGTTTGTGTGTGTTTTCATTTTTTGTCTTTTGTTCTCTTCTCACTCTACGTCCTGAGTACTGAGTCGGGATGTAGAGTGAGTACTCAGTACTGTTTTTTGAGGCAACGAGTTTCCAAACATTTTTTAAGTTATGGGAACTAATTAGACTGTACCTTTTTATGCCTTTGCCGACCTCTTGTGGTAAGATGTGATCATGTGTTTGCTTTGCTGAATTATTTGGCAGTTGCTGCCTTTAGGCTGCACTGATTGACTGATTGTCCACCTGCTCCAACTGCTTATGAAACATATGTGTAATTGAATAATGATTGAAACAATGATCATTATTCTGATGACAGCACAAAGACAACAGATATTCAAAATGAAATCTCTATTTTCTTTTAAAAACTTTATGCTCATACTTCTACCGCCATGCGGCATCGCCTGTTCTTTGATCAAGCGTTCAGAAACTGAGGAAACCACTGATGAAGGTATCCGTTTAAAAGGTATACTTTGCCTCATTCTCGAGTTATCGCGTGAGAACATTTTCAGAAAACTTGGCCTCTGACTTTTACCTCGAGGTTGAGGAAAATCCTAGTTGTTTCTTTCTTGAGTTATCACATTCACAAGATTTACAGAAATCTAAAAGAGTGTTCCAGTAAATATGTTGTTATACTCAGGGGTGCACATAAGTGGTCCGCAGGTGCGCACTCGCTGTCAAAATAAAAGACGCGCACCAGATAAGAAGTTGCAACGCGCGTTCGCGTACATATAAAAGGGACTGTTTTTGTCCACTAGAGTGGGATTTTCACGGCATATTCTGCACCACATCTCTGTGTGTTCATCATTTGTTTGAAGCCAGCTCACCTCCTGCAACTACTTTTCCGAGAATACGCGCTTCTTTTGCGGTTCGGACTCCTTCTGACATTTCTTTGGAGGTGGAGGAACACCAAACTAACTGCTTAAAGGAGCTTGCTTCAACTACCTTACGTTTCACACTCCTTTTATTATAAATAATAAAATTGTTACATGTTTAAATTCATAAAAAAAAAATGTCAAAATCAGTGTGTTAATGCTACCTTATTTTAATAAACACCACTGTCATATAACAAAGTAGAGTGGCACTAGGGATGGCACATGCCATCCCATGCCAACACAGTAGAGCCGCCTCTGATATCTAGCCTCTGATATCTAGGACAGGTGTGTGCAGTGGCCCGGGGCGCCTGTTTGGCGCCCCGGGCGAACACGCCCTCTGGCGCCGCCCCCCACACACACGCACACACACATATATGACCCTATATATGAAGAGAGAGAGAGTATGCATAGTATGCAAACGGCTACCAAACAGACATCATAATTCGTCATACAATGGGAACAGGACAATTCAACAATTGACACTGACTAATTAATATTATATTATTGTATATATTGTTTGGAGTTTAGTCTGTTACTGTTACTATTTTTACCATTTCTTCTTGGAGGAACTGTAACCCACATAATTTCCTTAGGGATTAAGAAAGTATTCTGATTCTTAATGTTTTAGGATACATGACCTGCCATTATCCAATGACACATCTGCTTACCTGTATCTTTTGCTCGTTTCTCCTTGTAGGAGCCATAATTAAATGTATTGAATTTTAATGATCACTGGGTTTTCATTTGTTTGGTTGCTATGGTGATGTGTAACGGGAGTCACGTGGGTGCTAGCGGTGACATTAAGAGGGCGTTGTCAGTCTGTCTTTCACTGGTTTGATTTTGACAGAGAGGAGGGCTGGGTAGCCGTAGTTTTTGTTGACCGCAGCACAACGAGTTTCCCCTTGTTGCATTAGAGCTGTGATGTTTTAAGAGTTTGAATCGCGAGCCGATCACATTGCTCTGTAAACTTTTCAAGCACTTTAATAAACAAGCAAGCAATTCCACCTCTCGCATTATTGCGTACAGTTGACAGCGCGTCAGGCAAATAGGCAGGCTCAGTCCCCGGCCTCTAGCGACTGTGGAAGTCGCTACACTCCTCTTCTTTTCTCTTTTTTTTAAACTTTAAAAACGGGTTGTGTGTGAGACTTTAAATCAACAAAATATAAAATATACATTTTAAATTGTTATTGATCCCTTTACCCCTGGTCCTAAAGTGTATATTTATTTTCTTACTCTTCTTATAGTTATTATTTGTTTACTTGCACTGCTGTAACTGGAGCCTCGTCGTCTCGTCTCTCTATATACTGGACTGTATGTAGCGGAGATGACAATAAAGTTTACTTTGACTTCAGCAGCGAGCAGGCGCACCGAGGGCTCTCGCGCTCACTTTTCCCGTATAGAATTTCGAAAAAACATCGGTGCAAATTATAAGTCTGTATCATAATGTCTGCTGTTTTCGTGTTGTTGGTTTGTTTTTATTTTGTTTTATTTTGCAAGTTGGTTATTAGACGCTGCTCCAGCCACCCAGAGAATCCCCCGCCGCCCCGCCCTCTCCTCCCTGTGCCGCAAGCAGCAGGCGCACCTCGCAAACGGAGGGCGCCCTTACTCCCAGCAAATGGGCGATAGAAAACCGATCGGTGCCTATGCCATTCCCAATATGCGCTGGCTGATGTCGGGGCAGCATGAGTACGAGCAATTTTTTTTTTTTTTTGCCGATGCCCGTGATGCCGCCCCCCACCACGATGCCGTCCCGAGCAACCGCCCGTGTCGCCCGTATCTAAAACCGCTACTGGGTGTGTGTCATGGTGGTCCATAGGCAGATGTCAATAAACACTATTCCCCCCACACCCCACTCCTGTCCGCCCACTTCACTAATCTGAGCCATGGTCTGAGTAACCCCTATCACACAGGTCACTCAAACACGGACTCTATTCAGACCAGATCTTTTTCTTTGCACTACTTCCAAGCACTTTACAACTTGTTGTCTAATGTGTGCCTTTCTATTGATTTTGTATTTATGTATATTTTTTTGTTTTGTTTTGAATAAATTTCTCCTGTGTGCTATTTATTCCTGCGCCTAGTATTTATATTTTAATCCGGCAGAGGTGGTGTGGAGCACCCAACATTTGGTTGTACATGTACAATGACAATAAAGGTCTATTTTATTCTATTCTATTCTGTTCTATTCTATTCTATCTAATCTGATGCTCTTCTGTTACGCTTTTTATAACATTGTAGCCTATGTCTGCATTTCGGAAAACGCATGAAAGTTTCTCTGTCATTTCCAGGTGACTCCATCGTCTGCATTAATAAAGAAAAAATGACTGCGCATGTGCCAGAATGAACCGGAAGCCGTATGTGCGCCAGGCGGAAGCTCTAACGTCCTTTCTGCTCCCGGACTGCCATCATGGTGAGTTCGCCATGAGAGTGTCAGCGATTTAATATCTTTTTTTAATGTAAATATGTAATTGCTGTGGAAAAAACTGGGGCCGTGTGTACTTTTAAGGCACTAATACACACATCTATGAAGTTTTTGTACAGTACTGTGTCAGTTTTACGTTTTAAATGAGGTATTTGTAAGATGTCGGCAGTTCCCCGCAACACAACGTGGTCTATCAGGCTGAGTGGGCCTGAGAGCTGAGAGGGGAAGCACGCTCAGTTCGTAGACTTAATTCGCATAACATAAGTCTCGCTGGTTGGGCGTAGTGTGATTTTAGGTAACTTATAAAAACTCTGTTAAACACACGCTTGTCTTCGGTACCTACCGTAGTTAGCAGAAACAGCGGCTAGCTGACGTTAGCTAATTGGTACAATGCATCGCCGGGTAGTCAAACAGTCTCCTTAAATGCCCCATATATAAAGTTTTTCGTATGTTCTGCTTTTAACGTTATATTTATTTAACAAAGCTTGTAAAGCACATATCTAACCAAACGGTGCCCAGCTTCCTCCTCAGCCTCTCGGCACTCTGATGAGCAGTGCTCTGCTCTCTTTTTCTGCTCCAGGTGTTCAAGCGCTTCGTTGAGATCGGCCGTGTGGCCTACGTCTCGTTCGGACCCCATGCTGGCAAGCTGGTGGCCATCGTGGATGTCATTGACCAAAACAGAGTGAGTGCTCTGGATTATAACTGGTGGGTCAGTGTGGGCCCCTACTTTTGACTTATTGATGTGAACTGTCTTTTGTGGTTTCTAGGCTCTTGTTGATGGTCCCTGCACAGGAGTGAGGAGGCAGTCCATGCCCTTCAAGTGCATGCACCTCACAGACTATGTCATCAAAATTCCCCACAGGTGAGTGTGGACACTGGTGAGATCTGTGCTGCCAGAATCTTTGATTCTTTGTAAAGTTAAAATAGCTGTTAAAACGAACACACTTGTGAAAGCCTTCTTACTGATAGCACATGCCTCAAAAGTGGTGGCAGTAGATGCAGGTTCAGACTTTTACTGTAAAGACCAGAACAAGGGGCTTCGTGAGGAAACGTCAGGTTTAACCTGAAGTTATGAGTGTGGTTGTTTCTAACAGTGTGCATCACCACGGTTATTATGCTGGAGAATTTAAGTGGTTTTTAGAGACTGTTGAAAGTCTACAGATTCTTAGAGCGGCTTATTAAATTGTTTTTTTGGTTTTTGTCTTATTTGTTGCAAAGACTTTTTAGTCCTGTGTTCAGCACTTTGGTCAGTAGTTGGTGGACTTTATAAATCAAGTTGACTTAGCTTCGATATTACTTATAGACAGAACAGCTGCTTTGACTTTATAGCTTGTATTACGTGTTTAATATAGTTTATATTTTTCTAATAATATAGTTTGGTGTTCATTTTTAAACTACGCTGCTCCTGTGTTTGGGATTGGTCATACGCTGGTGTTTGATCAGGCCTCTGTTCAGGTGATTAGTGATCATATTTAGTAATGGATATTCCAGCTATGAACAGGGCTGTAGAGCGCCGATGGGAGCAAGAATCTGGTTGTGTTTTGGTGCTGCTTTAGGTGTATATAATGTGAAACAGTAATGATCACCAATGTTATCGGTACTTAACATTTGTGGTGGTCCACAGTGCTCGCCAGAAGTTTGTGAGGAAAGCCTGGGAGAAGGCCCAAGTCAACGAGAAGTGGTCGGAGAGCAGCTGGGCCAAGAAGATCGAGGCAAGACAGAAGGTAAGGCCGTGTTTCACTTTCTAAAGTTTTTAAATTAGTGTTATGGGAGAAAGGGGCGCACTTAAACACTGAATTAAATAGTCTTTAATATTATTTTCATTGTCAAATCCAAAATAGTTTTGGAGAAAGAAAAAAAAAAAGAGGACGTGGATGTAAAAACCCATCATTAAACATCTCACGTCTGTCTGCTGGGTTGATAGATGTGATTTCATTATTTGTGATTTATTGATGGTGAAGACATAATCTCATTAAACGTGTGACCAGTGTGGTCTAAGATGCTGCTTTTTCCATTATGATTCCAGTTGTTTGTTGTATTCGTCTGTTCTGATGTTTGCAGTGGTAATGACTTCAGTTGGTGGGGGAAGCTCACCACCTTATCAGTAGCTGTAGAAAATACTGAACTGGTTACCACATAGTTCACATAGACCAGTCTGCCAGCACCAGTTTCATACACAACTTTGTTTCAGTCAAATGAAACTATACCACATACAATATACAAAGAAAAACTATCACAGTATTTTGGGTGGTACTTGCTGCTATACAGAACTGTTTCCGAAAGGTTCACGTCTGAAGACATAAGATTACACAAATGCTCCTGTGGGTTTAAGAGCAATGTTGTGATACCTTGTAGCTCACTTAGTGTGCACCTCAGAGCTTAAGGTCGGATCTGTCAAGCCAGTTGCTCAGTCATCTCATTACTAAACAAAAGTTAAAAAAAATAAAAAATTGCTGTGTATACTTCATTTTTGTGTGACTGTGTAACAGATTGTTCTAGATTAGTTGGTCACAGCAATGCAGAAGACTACAAACATGGTGACATATATAAAATGGGTTCATTACTAGGACACAAAGTATCTGCAGTGCAGATTGGAATTACTTCAAATGCTTAAAATAATCGACAGTACGATGAATAAAATGTGGCGAGCTGAGTATTCACACCTTACCCAAAGTTCATGAAGTCTCAGATCCAGATCAGGGATGTTTTGGTGAGTCTGAGAAGGGTGGTGGAAAGTATCTTCCCTTACTTTCTTAGACCCTGGTGCCTGTGATGGGAAAGGTTTCGAGTCTGGTCAAAGTTGTTGTGATGGAGATTCAGTGTTTTACTTTCACTTTTTGGCCCTCTGCCGCAGCTGAATGGATTCTAGCTACTCTTTATCCCTCTACATTCTTTTATGACTGAATCTATTCAGAACTTGATGTCAGTCACACAAAAAAGCAAACCACCCCCGGGCGCTCTCTGACCCTTGCCTCTTGGATTTCTTTGCAGAAGGCCAAGATGTCTGACTTCGACCGCTACAAGGTGATGAAGGCCAAGAGAATGGTAAGTGTGGCAAAAACACAAAATGCCTCAAATATGTGAGCCAAGTAACGAGCAGAGTGGCTTCAGATTATTCCTGAGGTTCAAACACGGGAACCCTCAGCGCTCAGAAATTTCCTGACTGTCTAACATGCTCTGTGAGGCTGCACTGTCACTATACACATGGTTAGAGCTTCTGAGGTTAGTGGATAGTGATTTAGTTAGTGATTGTGCCAGTAAGCAGTGTGCAGGTCAGTTGTGTTTATCCTCCAACAGTCACTGAATATTTTTTAATGCATTCTGTTATTTATTATTTTCTTTGCAGAGGAACAAGATCATCAAGCATGAGGTGAAGAAGCTGCAGAAGGAGGCTGCAAAGAAGTGAACAGTTTCTACAAAATAAATTTCCTGTTCAATTGTTCTCCTGTTGTCTTCTCTTCTTTTATCATCAGTTTGAAATTGCTTTAGACCTTTAAACCTGAGCTGCTGGTACATAGAAATACCCAAACCCAAATTTGATAACAGGACATTATCCCTAAAGCTTCCAAAACATTGTTCACATGAGGAACATGAACGGAAATCTGTCTGAAACCCGCCTGAGCAGTACACCAAAAAGTAAAACAAAACTATCATAATGTGACACTTGACTTGTGAACAGGTTATTTCTAGATAACTAAAACCAGATGTGGGGGAAAAATTGGCAAACCAAAGTAGAAGTAAACTATCCTTTTGAAAACTGATTCTGTGAACTCAGAAAAGTATCTGATGTTAAAACATAGAGCAAAGTAATAGAGTAAATGTTCTTAAAGTATTGGGTAAAATTTGTAGTCACAGCTTATTTGAAGCTTTGAGACTGGATATCTACAATACAGAGTTGGCTGCTTTCATAAAGTTAATTTTTTTTAAATTCAATATCTGTGCTGACCACCTTAAATCTTTCATCTGGGCATATGGCCTCCTATACAGTAATGCTTAAAAATACTGAAATGAACAAACAAACTGTAAACTTAAGAATTCAAAATAAAAAGTATTTTTTTTTAAGATCAAAGAACTATAATATCTCAGCTTGTGTGTAACCAGGCAGGAGTCAGTCACAACACTGTTAACACGAGCATAATGCAGAATGTGCAGGAGTATAACTGTTACAGTCAAATATATGTGGACCTGTGAGCAATGCCTAAGTTTGTTTTACATGAAGCTGATGCAGAAACATGCATATAATACACAGTGGTGCATAAAAATGAAGCAGAAAGCAGGAAATGAAGTGTTTGATACTCAAAGTTGTGTAACAACTCCTCATAAGGAAACCATCATAATCCTTGTCGATGTATTACAAAATATATACATTCCAGTGACACTGGTGTAATCACTATAAGAGTAATAAATGTACAAAAGGTCACTTCTGCCCAGTGTACTTTAATCTGTATAAAATGTCTTACTTATAGGCTATCTATTATACCTGGGATCAAGGTTAACCTATCCAACCACACTTAATATGACAACTGACAGTCAACTAATCATTTAACATAAATACTTCAGTTTTTAATTACTTTGTGCTTCCTAATTTAGCCTCAACATGTCGCTAAAGTGATCGTTGGTAGTAAGAGTGTGCGTAAGGCAAAAAACAAACAAACATAAAAACCGAGCGCCAAGAACCATTTTGTCTTTTGCCCACTAGATGGCAGTCTTGGTTAATCTTGGCTGATATAGTGGAGCATAGCCTCTTTGTCTCTATTTTTACTTAAAAACAAGTGATAGTTTTTCAGATGTTTAAATCTGAGCCGCTAAATGCAAAGCTGACGTGCGTCATTTTGCTCAGTAAATCATTTGTCTAAATAACACTGTTAGCTGTGAGATGTTTTGTGTGGTAATTATGTGGTAAAGCACAGAGCAGCTTTGTACCAGTTCTTTGAAACAGATTCCCGACTTTTCTTTTTAAAGAGCTTTTTTATAGAGCTCCCCAGTCCTGGCTGAAATAAGCCACCATGTTGGGAGATGCTGTCATCAGCCAAACAGGTTCCTCTTCAAACCTCAGAGAGGAGCTTGTAAATATTACATAACAGCGCGCTTGAACGTCTCCCAGCTGGTTGGGTGCACAGAGCAGGGACACGGAGATAATGCCAGCATCATGCGCCCGAGGACTGAAGGAGGCCTGCGGGCTCACAGGTCCGATTCACAGCTGCTCTGGTTTTTACAGTATCATTAAAACACAAATAACGATGATAACGAGCCTTTGTTCTGTTTTGGGGCCGAGCCGCATTAAACATCCCGGGATATATTTCACCCTGAAAGCGTTAAATGACTAATGCCGGGCTGTAGAGCAGGAGCACAGGTCAGTTAATAAGAAATGAGATAAAGTATATTTAGTGTTGTTATCGTGGGCCCGATAAACACGCTTTTCACTGAGCGTAGCTCTGACGTCAGAGATGAATGGTACCAATGCGCAGTGATCATGGAGCCGTCATTTACCCGTAACAAGACCGGAAACGCTCTGTGATGTCTTTCAAAATATAAGCAAAGTAAAGCTCCATTTTACGTCAGACTTCCTCTTTATTTCCATTAGAACAGCAAAAATCGGAGGCAATTTTCAACATCTGAAGGGAGACAATAAAAAAGAAAGATTTCTGTTAATGGCATTTTTTTTTCTTTAATACTTTGTGAAATTTTAAAGAAAATTTTTTTTGTTGTCATGCATTTTAGTACGTCACATATCTATAGTGCAAAATGATTAAGCACGTTTGCTGACTTGTCCCTGTGAATGTACTAGTTTAGTTGCCCTGACACAGATTTCTTCCTCAAAATATTATCAAACTTTGTAAGATTTGGAAAAGAATTAAAATAAAAAAAATAATAATTAGCGAGAAAAACCTGCAAACACTCGAGCCCCAAACTGTGCAAAATCCAGAAAGTTCAATTCAAATCAGATTGACTTTTATGGCGCCAAATCACAACAACAGCCACCTCGAGGTATTTTATACTGTAAGGTACAATAATAGTGAGAAACCCCTAAAATCAAACGACCCCCTTGTAGAAGGGACTTGGGAAGGGACAGTGTTTAACAGGAAGAAACCTCAGGCAGAACCAGACTCAGGGAAGATGAGACGGGATTAAAAAACACATTAATCCCTGAGGAGAGTCAGAGAATGAACTAATGAAACTATTATATATGATTATTATTTTCCCGCAGTTTTTGAATATATTTTTTAAATTCTGTATTATTTGTTTATCTATTTTCGCACATTTCCCACACTAGTTCCTTTACGCTTTTATTTTGAAAGCCACACGCCCTCGGTCGGCCTGCCCTCTGTGTTTACTTCACGCAGCTGAAAGCTCGGGAGGGAGAGGGAGAGAGAGATCCTGAGTTGACAGTGTGACACATTAACACGGGGACTCGCTGGAATGATCCGTGGCCGGTGTGCTGTCCTCGGTACCGGGATTTCCACTGAACTGCGGCCTCGTTAAAACCCTGCGGCTCACCGTCCGGAGCCCCGCGCGCTCCCGCAGGTGTAAATGTGCCAGAATGGACGCTGCTTCAGATTCCTCTGTGGTGAGTAGGACTGCTGTAGTTGCGTGCATGCATGCAATGCTGGTGGTGTTTTGAGGAGGGGGGTCTTGTGTAGTAAAGGTGTGTTAAGTCAGCTGGGCCTCCTTTGGGTTTGAGCTGGGGGGCACTTTTCCCCTCACTGCGCATCTTTCGGGTATCATTTTAGCATGCTGCCCGTGTCCGCTCGCCTCTCATATGTGCGCTGTTTGCGCAGGCTGCTCTTCTCCGCACTGTCATGTTGTTGTGGATGCAGCCAGCAGGCATGTTGACAGTTGGCTGGTCCCATATGGGCAGTAGCACCTATATGCGGGTGTAGGAAAAAATAAAAATGTGAGAGATAAAAGGCAGGGTGGTCATCTAACAGCTTTAACACAGAAAACCGCTGAGATTGATGAATCCGGTGTGAGGGGCGCCTGAAGTGTTTCCCGTGGTATAGGGCAGCTAGTTTACAGGGATGGAACTTTATTATACACCTTCAATAACATACAGAGGAGACATGGAAGTGCGGGTTACAGCGCTGAAGGAGGCTCATGGTGTTACAGTGTACTTCTTATATGCGTGAGGGATTGCTGGCACTCTAATGTTCCTGTTATTTCTGCATTAGTTTGTTATAAAACCACTGTCATTTACTGGCACAGCAGGAACATAAAAACGAAAATTAAAGCAGATAAAGTAGAGCATCAGGGTCAGGGATTTATCAGAGCTGCGTTGGAGGTTAAATTGCGTGCCTTTGACCCTGAAGCAGGAACTCTTTACTATCAAAGAGTTTGCATGTGAATAATGGTGCTTATATTTAGCCTATTGGTCTATACTTTAATCAAATGTACCAGGAAACTGATTTTACTACTAACTATAGATTTGATGACCCCACACCCTCTTCCAGTTTATCTCGAGTCTCACAGGCTGGGAGTCTGGAGCAGCAATTATAACAGGTCCTTGGCCTCATAATCTGCGTATGTGTACTTTTGTGCACGCAAGTACACACGCGCGCGCAAACCTTGTAAATCAATACTCCACCATCACCTTGGACCGGTTACACAACCAATCTCTTTGCGTGCATGACTGGCATGCAGTTGTACAGTATGTTCACATGTCGCAGAGACTAGAGGGATGGCTGGCTTTGTTGTTAAAAAACAAACAAAATTTTAAAAAAGAGAGCAAACTTCACCAAAAGTGCATTTTTGTACCTTGTTGTTGTTTCCATCACCAGGCGTTAGACTGGTCTCAGTCTGCTGAGATAAATATGAGGTTTAGATTTAGATGGACTAATGTCAATGCCCAGGTTTGCTTATCAGCACACAGCAACGCACATTGACCTCACCTAACTTGCCCTATTATCAGACGAGTGCACCAGTGTGTGCGCTCTTGAGAGGACTGTGTGTGTGTGTGTGTGTGTGTGTGTGTGTGTGTCTCCTTTCTTTTCTTCAGTGTCTTGAAACATTAACACCTACATGTTGTCATTGTCAAAGAGGCAAAGAGTTCAGCTCTGTTGATATTACTTTGCGTCTGTGTGTGTGAGTGAAAGAAAAATCAGAGCGATGAAGATGTCAGCCTCCTATTATAAGAAAAATGACTCACTCTTTTCTCACAGGTACATTTCTCCCAAAAAGCCCAAAGAGCGTTTTAGGCTTTCATAGTCTGATTTAAGCAACCGCAGATTGCTATGAGGTTAGAGCGGCTTTTATTTTGCTTTTCTTACTGTATTTAGTTGTTAGGTGTGTCCCCTGACAACACTTGTTTGGATCTGTGTTGTCTTTTAAATTCAGGTGAGTTGGACACACCTAGGCGAGGATCAGTACACAGGAATGTTCTTGGCCTGCAAATTGTGTGTTTTGTGTCGTCGCCATGCTCCTGGTATGCAGGTTCTTGGAAGCGGAATGGCATGCCTCCCCTGCAGGCATTGTTTCGTAACCCAGGGCCGTGAAGCAACACACTGCATGACGAGAGTAACTTGTGGCAATCGGGGCAGGGGCGTCTGACGTAAGCGTGTCGGAATTTGAGATGAATTAGTTTAGTTTGTCATCTTGGGCGGGCAAAAGGTGACAGATAGAAAATTTAAAATGTAGCCTGTACAGTATAATTCCTGAGCTAATGTGAATCAGGAGAAATAATTGAGTGGCTTGTTAGAGTGACGGAAAATGATGTGGAAGGTGTTTTAATATTTAATGAAGTTTGTAAAATTGTAAAAAAAAATATTTGGTGGTTAGTATAACAGATGGACACCGCTACCGTGAGGTAACCCATTAAAATTTAAAGTCTCTTCTTTGCTTGTTCTGTAATATAAAACTCAATTAAAATATTGTTTAAAAAATAATGAGAGTCTCAAAATAAGCATTTTTACTGTAACCATGTTGGGTTTTTTAATTTAGGAATTGGAAGATCTGACCGGGAAACCCAGCCCTCACTAGCTGAGACCTTAGCCAGAGAACATATGTGCAATCCTCCGTTGTGATCATGATTTCCAAAATGGACTTACTGTAATCCAGGCTCTCATTGGGGTTGCTAATAAAAACCAAAATGAGATCATTTTAATGATCATTTGGATTTGAATGAGACCCTAAACTAATCAGGAAAAGTGTTTCCACAAGTCAGGGCTCAGGGAGTTTTCCCTCATTGACTGCTGTAGGACCAGAAGTCCTTTTTGCAACCACTGGGTTTTCCCCCTGGTGGTTATTAAATGCCACTTTAAGGCACTTCCTTATTGGCTTTTTGGGCACAATTTCTTACAATATGTAAAAGGAAAAACAAAACAAAGAAATAACCTAATTATAAAAATCAATACAAGTTTTAAGAGCCCTTAAAATAACAGTGCATATGTCCTAGCCTTTTATCCTGCACAGCTGTGTCACTGAGACAGTAAATGCAACTCAGAGTAGGTGTAGTGTTTGTCTGTTGCCAAAAACTACAGTGAATGTAAAATACAAACGTGAGTCAAAACATGATCAAAAATATCCTCTCTGAATATAAACTTGTCACTATATTTCCTAATGTATTGTGTTGGGTTCTCCATATTTTATTGCTAGTTTCTGTTTTCATTTTTTTAAATTTCATAGCAAATAAAGACACTTTTTAAAAAATAATTGATATTATAAATGTAGTTATTTTGCTGTTTAGTTATACCTTAAAATATGTCAGTCTGTTTTTTTCTGACTCTGGCAGACAGCAATCCCATAGTCTATAAAAGAATATAGAGCTTTGGATAGGATGGGCTGTTGAACACTCATGGTCTCTGCTTGCTGTTCCCTGATGTTACTCTTAGTTCAGAGTTATAATTTATCCAACACTAGTTTATGAACAAATACCTACAAAGCTAGTTATATGGGTTTTAGTTATGCTTTGTTTTTTTGCAAAGTGAGATGCTGACCATGATAAACCATGACTCTTCAAGTTTTCTCCAAGCACTGTTAAAGATAACCTTACATAACAACTGGACTTTAGACTCTTGGCTCACTCTCTGCAATTAGAGCTATTATTATTATGACACTGTGGCTTTGGTCCAGCTAATGTCAAAACAATGAGCAGTAATGGTGAGCAAATATTAGTTCATCAGACAGGTTCATGATCCATTGTTTAGCAGAGTAAGTGACTATTATCATGAGTGGTTGTGTTTTGGTTTCTTGTATCTCTTACTGTTTTCACCGTTCTCACCCTCAGATCATAGCGAAGTGGGACTGAACTGAGTGGAGCACTCAAAACTCTAAATATTTGCCACAGCCAGTTGAGTACCTTGCTATCAAAAGCTACCTCAAGGAGATCAACAGTTAGCCCAGAATTAGCTCAAACACCACCACCACCAACCTCACGTACGTTCAGCCTAATCAGGAGGAGATGAAGGACTGACAGCTGAAGACCGGCAGGTGACAGAAGGCAGCTCCGACCTCCCCATCCGCCAACAGCCATGGCGGGGCTGAAGCGCCATCATGATGGGAAGATTGCAGGGCTGTACGACCTGGACAAGACGTTGGGTCGTGGACACTTTGCTGTGGTCAAACTGGCCCGCCATGTATTCACTGGAGAAAAGGTATGCTCGTCCAAGTCTGTACATGCAAGTTCGATGATTTGTTGCCAGTTACTAGATTTCTTCACTTTGAAAAAAAAGTTTCAGAATACTTTTACAGACGTCACCCTTGTTCTTAGAAACAGGCATACCAAAGAAGGGTGACTGCGAGCACTGATGAGACTAAATATTTCTAATAGTGTGATTCTGTTCTTGATGCACATCAAACATCTGTACTATCTCTACTAAGCACCTCTAAGTGAAGATAATACAGTCTGACTGTTTCTGTGCAAGTGCTTCAACAGCTGCTGACGTTACCAGTGCTGCTATTGTTCTAATCAGTTCTAACTTCTGTCTTTCAGGTTGCGGTGAAGGTGATCGATAAGACCAAGCTGGACCCGGTCGCACGGGGTCACCTTTTTCAGGAGGTGCGATGCATGAAGATGGTGCAACACCCCAACGTGGTACGCCTCTACGAGGTCATCGATACGGCCACAAAGCTCTACCTCATCTTGGAGCTGGGTGACGGAGGAGACATGTATGACTGCATCATGAAACATGAAGGAGGCCTCAGCGAGGAGGTTAGTGGGGCTAATGAACATGCAGAGGTGTCCTTCATGCAGTCTACCAAACCTTGAGTTACTTCTTTGTTTCTGTACTTGATCTTGGGTACTTGAAGAAAGAACCTTAACACATTAATTTAGTTTATCTGGAGATGGGAAGGGAAGCATTTTTTAAAAGAACAGAATTTGGTTGCATTGGTTTGGTTTATTTCTAGCTAGTATGAAATTGTGAGGAAATATAGTGAAGAATAGTTCAATGGTAGCCAGAAGCATTATATATGCAGATACTTGGAAGTTAATAAATTCTAGAGATAAGTAAGCAACAGTGATGCTGAAAGCAATAACACTGTAACTAAAGGAGGGCAAAAGGAGTCTTTATTCCACATTTAGCGGCGAGTTGAACAAAATTCCTTTGCGGATGCAAATTTTGTTTATCACAACATTGCATACAGACAACATGTGTTCAATGTGACATGTGAAAGAAAGATGATGATTATGACAATCAGATTTGTAATAAATCTTTTATAAAAACATACAGTTGTTAATAATCACTGTATGTTTGACACTGGTTGTTCAAAGTTCCCTTCACATTTTCTCACCTGTTTAAGAAGAGATGGGGTCGTGCCTAAAGGAAATAAAAAATCCTCATACAAGCACCTCTAAAACTCACTAACTGCGTAATAGTTATATTGTCTGTTTTATCAGAAAACAAAAGTGGAAAAACAAAGTGTTTGCCATGTTTCCGCGATCGTTGATGAGCTATTCCAGTCTTCTCGCTAAGCTAGCTAGCTACATGTACTTTCTGGCCACTTCAGAAAAACAGGAACAAGTTGCAAACACCACACTAACATTAGCATTCTGTTGGAGTTAAATATTCAAGTTCGAGTCAAATTTTCCCGCTCTAATTCTGCAGATCCTGACTCTTTATCTATTCCAAACTTTTCTCAAGCTAACTCTTGCTAACTTCTTTTTAGTTTGCTGTTTGTTTTCTGGGTCTTGGAGCATTTTTATTGTATTTTTTTACATTTGTCTCTCCTCTTTAAGGTGGCCAAGTGTTACTTTGCCCAAATCGTCCATGCCATCTCCTACTGCCACCGGCTACATGTGGTGCACAGGGACCTGAAGCCTGAAAACGTGGTGTTCTTCGAGAAGCAGGGTGTCGTCAAGCTCACCGACTTCGGGTTCAGCAACCGGTTTCAACCTGGGAAAAAACTAAACACCTCCTGCGGCTCGCTGGCCTACTCAGCGCCTGAAATACTGCTGGGGGATGAATACGACGCTCCTGCTGTGGGTAAGTCTGAAGAAGTGACAGAGAGTAGCTGCTGGGGTACATCTGTGGTGATTTATTTTAGTTCCTACAGCTTTAGCTTTACTAAAACAGGACACCCTCTGAGTTGTTAGTGCAGTGTTGTATTAAGCAGCAGCTCACATTCACATTCAATCACTGTCTCAGCTGTGATAGCTCTGACCAAGCTATATGGCCTGCAATGGTTTGTAAGGAACCTGTAGACCTGCTTGGCACACTGCCGGTATTATCAGGCAGCTGATAGAAGGAGAGGAGCTGTTCAAAGTTCAGAGCATGATAGCATACCTTGAAACCTGGAAATGAGATGATCCACAGCCCTGCAGTCCTGCACCTGCAGTTTATTTCTGTCTGCAGTTTGCTTTCATTTGCCTCTCTGTGAATAACAAAATCTGATATCAGATCGGGCTGAAATTGGTTTCTCAGCACTCTCTTCTTCTGTAATTGGAGCGCGCACTCACCTCACCATCAGTGTCACCACCACCACTCCCCCCCCATCGTCTCTCCCATCAATAGTGCTCCCAGTTCTTGCTGCTGAGGCGCAGTTAAGATATTGAATTATATTGTAACGGAAAACAAATCAAACATAATTGTGCAGAGTGAGGGAAAAGAGGGCAAGAGAAAGAAAGGGAAATAAGAGGGAAACTGACAGAGCGAGAAAAAGGCATCAGGAGTCCCTCTGTCTACCCAGAGGCCTCTCTGTCAGGAGCAGGAGAAAAGCATTTTCTGTTTTTCTGACTGAGTGGATTTGCAATGGCTATTTTCTTCTCCCTGCCTTCACTGCCTCTCACTCTCTTTTGTGCCAAGCGGTGTCCATATTTTGAAAGCAATAATAGTCTTATTTGACTGCGCGTGTGTGTTTTCGTATGGATGATGTGTGAGTTGCTGAATGTGTGGGGCCTGTCTGAGCACTTGTTAGTGGACATTTTGCGGCGTGTGTGTGTTTGTTCTCTGGACCGTGCATACTGCCTGTGCACTATTGCTCATTCAGCTGAGATGATGATGTTTTGATTGCAGGGATTATCCACCCAGCCGGGATGTAATATTGTGTGATTGTATCAGCAGTGCTGTCTGATGGGCGAACAGGCTAAATGGAGGCCAGCAGTCCTGACGTTCAGGTCTTTGAGGTAACCTGGGCTGGGATTACACTGCTGCCAGGCTACCTGCTGACAGTCTGTAGGGCAACTGAGCTTTTCCGGTGACTTGCCACATGGCGGTCGGCCCAGTTTGTTGCAGAGATAAGAAGCTGTCCTCGCCTGGCTTTCTCACTTCGGGCCTGCTTGGCATTGGTTTTTGTTTTTTTTCAGGAAGTGCTGAAAATATTTTGAGATTAAACGTGAGTCAGTCCTGCAGATTGTGCAGAAGGAGCCAATTTGCAGGAGGCAAACACTCCAAGCTTCAAGCAAACCACACAAAAACTATAATTATTTATAAATGGTGTCACATTGCTTCAAATTTAACTTCATCTCTCAGCTCTCACAGTTTTTCATTAGAGGTTAGTATGCTGTTTATTGTTGCTTGTCACTTAATGAAATATCAGAACATAGTGAAAATGCCCATCAAACCTTACTGCTGTATAAATGTAACTAACAATCACTCTGTATTTAAAATACTTGTTTTTTGTCACTCAGTGAAGCGATTTCAGCCTCAAGTTGAAAAATGAATTGGTCATGGCAGACTAGAAGTGAAATTAAAAGGAAAATTGAGACCCAGATATGTGTGTGAAACTGTATTCTTCTATGAAAAACTAAATGATTTTGTTGGACAAATGAGTCCTCTCTGTAAATATTCTTCGGTGTGTGGGCTTCCTCCTTTTTGTCTTCAGTAAATGGAAAGTTAAATATAGATTTCCTCTTCCTCTTCATGAAGCACAACCTGCACCTAAAAAAGAAATAACTTACCTAATAGTGATTATTCTGGGTACATGCATACTTTAAAGCATATCTATGCATAATGACCATACACAAATGGAAATGTTTATTGATTGATTGATTTAGAAAAAGATGTTGTATAAAGATGAGTAGGACAGGATGCTTGAGTTGGCCCACTCAGTGTTCAGGGTTAACCCGGTGAAGACACAAGGGACTGGTTATCCTGTTGGTTATCATTGTTAAAATGGTGTTCAGGGCAGCAAAAAGGATGTTTACACTGCCAGCTGTCACCAATAAAGAGTCGGCGTTGTTAGAGAGAGAGATGCTGATGTGCGCTGACGCGAACAGTGTTATCCAGAGATGTGTGAGCCATCTGGTTTATAAATAAAGTTATCGAGGAAGGAAGTTTGGCCGACCGCTGACGCAAGTAATGAGGGAGCAGGGTCGCGGTTGCTAGGATACGTTGGTTGGGGGTAAGGTGGCAGTGGGGACTGCAGCAGCATTTGCTCCCTCCATCAGCAGTATGAAGCACTCCTTCACTGCCTCAAAGCAATAAATCCTCACCACCCACAGTAAACTGCCACATTTACTCCACCAGATTGAACTCTCCTGAGTATCCTGGCAAACTGGAGTGATATGAAGACGTATCACCAGGGGTCCCGAGCACTGTAAACCCACTTCCAATCTGTTTACCTCCTTTTTTTGGGTCTTCTCAAACTTCCAAGTTAGAAGAGCACAGGTTTTGTTCAGATAGTAATTGTAGCATGCTGTAGCATGTGCTGTTCTTTTGAGAAAACCATGGACTGTATATAAAAGATGGACATAGCTACAGCGACATCACCCATTGCTTTTGCACTCCCATTTTAATTTTTTTCATTATTATTTTTTTAAGGTTTGCTTTTTTCTCTTTTTTTTGAGATAGAAATTGGCATATTTGGGCGCGAGGACTGAGTGCTAGCAAGCTTGTTTAGGACCTAGCTACCTGCTATATAGTCACACAGGAACTCACAAAATGACTGTGCACTGCAAAAGCTGGTTTTATTACATTTATCATCACCACTCTTGTCTAAGTTCTCAGTCATGCAGGTCATGATAGTCTAAGGAACTTGGGAAGAAAACGACTGGACTTCTTTAAGTTTTGTCCAAGAAGCTTCTTCAGTTCTAAAACCAAATGGTGGAGAGTCCCAGGTATCAAAACCCTAGTGGGGGCTGTCCCTTAGGTGGTGGTTGTCCCGCTATTAGTCATGTGTGCCATCACATTAGCCAAGGTGTGAAAAAAGGTGTGGGTCTTTACCACAGATCAGCTAGATCAGCTAATGCAAGATGTGAGTGGGGGTTGAGGCACGTGAGAAGGAATTTTAAGACTCCATTGTAGGTGGGAGACAGTTGGTGTTGTAAGCCATGCCCACTGATAAATGATGGTTGTTCACAGTGGTCATAAATAGCCTCCTTTACTCCTCTTTCAAACCATTTGTCTTCTAGGTCAAAAATGGAAACATTGCATAGCATCTTCGACCTCTGCTAGGGTTTAAATACCTGGGACCCGCCACCTTTTGGTTTTAGAGCCGAAGAGGTCTCTTGGCTGAGCAGTGAAACGTCTTCAAAACGTAAAGAAGCCTAGCTGCTTTCTTTCCAAGTTCCTTAGGTCACCACTCTTCTAAACACTGATGTAATGCCTAAGTAGTGAAAATTAGCACCTAGCTAGCTAACAAACACAATGAACTAGCTAATGAACAAAGAGTATCTCATAGCTGACAAGGGCCAAATTTATCTCAGGAAAGTCTAAAAAGTAATCTAAAAGGAGCGAACAGCTTGCAGCTGCTAGTGGCATAAAATAGTTTATTTCAGTTTGAAATCCAGATGCTGACTAGCATCTCTTTAGCTTCCATAATGTGACTTATTTCAAAGTAAAATGGAACATATTTGTGGGGTTTAATGTAGATGTGGGCAGATCAATCCAAATATTGATAGTATCAATACCAGTGGTTGTACTGATATCATATTGATATTAGTACTAAAGGATTGATACTTTATTTCTATCCTCCAAGTTCAGTATTGGGTTTACCTAATAAATTTGTTTTTTCTGGAAATGAGAAGATGCCTTTTTGTGTTGACTGTCACATCTATTTTACTTACAACCTATTGATTGCACATTTAAACAACACATGTCGACCCGAAGTGCTTTAAAGACAGCACATTTACATTTCAGGTCCAAAAAAACACAGTTTCAAAATGCATGAAAAGCAGAAATGTGTGTTTTGTTGTTTAAATTAATTATTGTAAAAAGTAAAAACCTCAGTAAAATTGCAAATTGATGATGATTCATCTAATCATGACACAATGGTCTCACCTACATAAGCTGACTTTATAAGTTAAAAATATCAGTATCAGTTTTGGTGTTGGCAATACTGGCCCTGTATTTAGTGGGTATCGGATTAATGTCAAAATTTGAAGTATCGCACACCACTAGTTTAATGGTCAAATGCATTTTATAGATGTTTGATTAAATCATTTTATGGTTAAGAAATGATACAGGTACTAAATTAGACCTGGATTTTGTGTTTTTTACTTAAGTCAATCTTAAGAGCAGACAAAGCTTACTATGAAATTTGCTGAAAAGGGGTCAAAACCGTGACTAAGACCGAGTCTGCTTGCTTTTATGTCACAGCCTCTGCTCGCAGTCTGTATATGACAGCAGAATGTGTGTCAGTGGACCATCCTGCTGACCCGAGCAGCAGTGGAAGCCCTGAGCAATAAAGTTGCTCTTTTGAATCAGACCAAGAGAAGCGTTCCATAAAATTAGCATTTGTATGAAGCTTTGAGGGATGAACACGTTAACCCACTTTCACTGGACGGCGCGTTTGTGTGGAAGCGCGTGCACCAGCGTAAGTGTGAGCATGACGCTGGCGGCAGGCAGCAGCACTGAGCTTCATCCTCGGTTAGACAGATGTGTCCTAAGCTGGCACACATTCATGGAAATGGCTCTGATCGAATATGATTCATGCTTCATTTGAACTTGGGGAAGAGACAGCTCTTGTTTTTTTGGGGGGTGGGGGTTTCTTCTTTATCTAGGTCACTAAGCAGACAGAACATACGGGCTTCACTTTGTTGAACAGTCATCTTTATTTTCTGGCCTTCTTACAAAAACCACAGTTTTTTTCTGACCATAATGACTCGTTCAGTACAAACAGACCACATTCTCTCTCTGTGTCTCTGCAGATATCTGGAGTCTGGGCGTGATCCTCTTCATGCTGGTCTGTGGTCAGCCCCCCTTTCAGGAGGCTAATGACAGCGAAACGCTCACTATGATCATGGACTGCAAATACACGGTGCCGTCGCACATCTCCCATGCATGCAGAGAGTAAGTAACAAGCGCACGCACATAGCCGCAAAGATGGACAGAGTACTCTGCAGGTGCTGCATATTTCATGTTTGTAGATGTGTGAAGAAAAGAGAGCAAAGAGAGAGGTGCGGTCTCCTTTCGTTGTCCTGCTTTCACTCAGTGCTGCAGTCAGCTGCTCCACCAGAGATGCAGTGCTGCGTTAAGTGTATCTAATGCACCCTTTAAAATTGGACTTCTATTTTTAACATTGTGAGGGTTTAACGATGAGTCAAAGCAGAGCTGGGCGAAATAGTTGCAGAATACATTTTGAACGGCTGAAGCTTTGCAGACACATACTGTTAGTGAACATGGCTTCATTGGGTCAGGTTGACTTTCACAAAGCACCCCAAATATTGGCACGTAGCCCAGTTTGTGTGATGTTTATTTGAACCCTCACCCAAATCTATTGCCAACATGGGCCTGATAAAACAGCACTTCTACCTATTTGTTTGGGTGATTTAGCCAGTGGATTTAGTATATCTTGCTAAGCCAGAGTGCAAAAAACAAATAGCTTGTGTGCAGACCCAAACAGGGTTCTTTCAGTGCCAGTACTGCTATTGTTTGGAGGAGAAACACATGCAGTCAGATATTATAAGCGCTAACTTCTAATCAAAGCTCTAGATTAGGTGCATTGATAATTTGCAAGAGAAAACGCATCGCTTCATAATCCTGGCTCATTTGTTAGCTGTGTGGCTAGCAGCTGAATAGGCAACACCCTGTTCCACTCATGTGTAGGTGTACAGCATGCACAGTTTGTTGGAAGCTCTGCATGCTGTACACCTACTTGTATTGCAGGCCTGGAGGCTTGAACTCGTGCCAGGAGGTTAGCTGTTAGGTTAGCTGATAAAGATTAATAGCCTACTGTTGCTATGAGCTATTTTACACATATAAAAACAATAAGTAGTTATAAAAAGAATAAAGAACCAGACAAATGAGATACCTTAGTTCTGTCCCATCTGTAAGTCTGTTCGGTAACATGGCATGGGTTTGGACAAAACCCTGCAAATGTAATAAATTGAAATTTTCTATTACCATTCATTCTTATTTCATTCGTAACACCAGTTTCTGCCTTTTAAACATTCCTACATCAACGGCCAGATGTTTCTCTGGTGTGTCAGGAGTACTTACCTCCACTGTGATTCCCTCCAGTCTTATAGGCCACATGCTGCAGAGAGACCCCAAGAAGAGAGCGACCCTAGAGCAGATCGAGAGCCATCAGTGGCTTCAAGGTGTCGACCCGTCCCCGGCCACAAAGCTATCTACTCCTCTGGTGTCCCATCGCAGCTTGTCGGAGGAGGAGCATGGCTCCATCATCCAACGCATGGTGCTCGGGGGCATCGCAGACAGAGACGCCATAACTGAGTATGTGTCCCTCTCTCATACAATCACACATAAGTAAAAATCAATGCAAAGCTGTTCTATCTTGTGTAATCTCCGAAAATTCGTCATGGTTCACTCGTCCCACTGAAGTGTAATTGAGTGTCTTCAGCAGTTTAATTGGCATTAACAAGCAGCTGGCAGTCAATCCTGAGCTGTCAAATTAAATCTCCCCTCCCGTCACTTCCCTTTTTCCACTCACGGGTGGGGTGAGGCGCTGATCTGTGTTCCATATATGCGTGTGCGCGTGCATACTTTTGTGCATTTTGGACCTCAATTTGATTTCTGTCTCCTCCGTCACAGGGCTCTGGAGTCTAACCAGTACAATCACATCACAGCTACCTACTTCCTGCTGGCCGAGAGGATGCTGAGGGAGAGACAAGAGAAGGAGCAACACAGCCAGACACGATCACCCAGCCCCAGCAAGGCCCAATTCAGGTACACACACACCCCAGCGCACATACACAAACATTTCCTGAGACAGACAGAATGCTGCCTCTGCAGTGCTGCGTACTGTCAGTTTACGCAAAACAAGTCTGACAGAGGATGGACAGACGGAGCCCTTTTTTTTCAGCAGGGATTGAAGGACACACTGAGAATAGAAGAGAGGCTGCAGATCAGCAACACTGTGAGGGATGTGCTACCAGAAATATCCTGCAACAGAACAAAAGCAGCGTCTTTTTATTTTCTCTTCTGAGAGACTGAATCTAACATTGAAGATTTAACTATGAAGTTACACTAAACCTCTAAAATAAAGAGAATTTTATATAATTGTATGAAAATATTAAGTAAATGAGATTAGAAGAAAAAAGTAATATAGATTAAAGAATAATCTCACTGCTTGTTTTGTGGATTCGACATATTTAGCTCTATTGTCTTGCATCACAATTTTAAGGCCAGTCAGAGTTGGAGAGGAGCATCATATTTCCCAAAGTGCCTTCAACCATCTCTCATAAATTCCTAGCAATATAGCACTGAACTTAAATTCAACCACTCAAACAGAATTAAATATTAACAGCATGGTCATTTACCACTCTTATTCTAATGTAGGATAAATGGAGAAAATAATGTGGCTGTTACTGTTAGAGAAATAAATAATTCAGCATTTTGTGAAATTTTCTTTGAGTCTCAGAACAAATCAGTGAAGCATAGCTAGCGGCTAGTTAGCTTAGCTTGGTGTAAACTGTTAAAATACGTAAAATAGTGAGTAAGACGAGGTGGAAGAGAGTCATTAACAAACACCTGAAGATCAACATTTTATACATGGTATCACTTTTTTACATTTACATGGTTTTAATGCATCCACAGGTTTTAATTAATGCACAGAGCCGGGAGTCAGTTAGCAGATAGCTTTGGTTGGAGATTTTAAATATAGAAAATTGCTAACTTTTGATAAATTGGTAGCTTACGGTATATTTGTGTACTTCATTTATCTTATATATGCTATAAAGGGGGTTTATTAGGAATCTTCAGTGTTTTATTTAGCTTTATATTTTTAGTTATGTTATACAGAACCAGGCTAGCTGCTATAAGTTTTTATGCTAACCTTTCTAGCTGATTACAGCTAGGTATTTACTCCATTTATTTATCAGTTTTTTTGTCTCTTGAAAAAAAAAAGTAAATGTCATTTTTTGCAACCATTGAAATAACTTAAGAATCGTATGTAATTTATTAATTCTCAACATTGTATTTGGCCCTTTGCAGGCAGTCTTGGCCCACCAGAGTGGATGTTCACCAGGATGTCAGCGATGGTTTAGGGGGTCCAGCTATCTCCCACCCTGGAGGGCCGCAGTCCCCTGCCCGTAGTGCTGAGAGCCTCCACAAAGGCCCCAGGCCTAAAACAGCTCTGCTAGATGTCAGCCAGCGGCAGGAAAATCACACTCCAGCATCCAGCCAGCAGCAGCAGGCACCACAACAAAACCAGGAGAGAGGGCTCAGACCTCTGGCAAAGCCCCACTCCAACCCCCTTAGGTTGGGCTCTCTTTCTTCAGTGGGTCCTGGAAAACCTCGGAGTCCCAGCCTTTTCAGCGTGGAAGAGGATGAGGAAGAAGATGGGGCAGAAGACAAATGTTTGCCCCCCTGTACACTGCCTTCTCAAGTGGTGCTTCGTTGCAAAGCTTCCTCCTCATCGTCGTCTTTGTCCGGTAATCGGCTAACATCTCGTATGAGTGCTCCAATTCTCAACCAGATCCACGAGGAAGATAAGGAGGATGAGGAGGAAGAGGAAGAGAGCAGGGAGTTGCAGGGACTTGGCCCGCCCAAACCCAGCCTCAGCCTCAATCTGAACTCTAGGATACCTTCACCTTCAACACTCATGTCCTCACCTAAAACTGTTGGTGCACTGGCACCAGTTGCCACGTTCACTCCTAGCTCAGAGACTAGCGATGATGATACAGAAAGTCACTATAAACCTGACACAGCAAGTCTAGATGAACATGGGGTTGAGAGAGGAGGGAGGAAAGAGGATGGAGAGAAAACGGGGGCAGGACAGGACAGTCCTTCCAACTGTGCCAGTCCTGGATCAGGGTCAGGCCAAGGTAAAGGCACAGCCAAGGCTGCCAGCGGTCTGGTGGAAAGCCTAAAGCTGATGAGCCTGTGCCTAAGCTCTCAGTTCCACAACTTAACGGGGGGAGGAGGGGGAGGTGGCGGAGGTGTTGCTGCTGGCAGTGCCGGCAGTGCTGGTGGAGATGCCCAGGACCGTCCCATGTGGAGAATGTGCATGGGCGGATCCACTGGTAGTTTAGATAAGGTCTCGCTCCTGGGTGGCCCCTCACCCAGGGGCAACCTGTACCACCAGCCCCCGCTGGGAGACGCACTGGCAGACCCGCTGCTGGAGGGTCCCTGCTCGGGCCGATTGAGGCTGGGAGAGCTGGACCTGGCCCGGGAAAACCACAGGAACATGAAGAACCGTGTGCTGCAGATGCCTCTGAGCGACAAGACTCTGTCCGTCAACATTCACCGGAGCCCCAAGGAGGGTCTGCTCTGCACGCCAACCCCACACAGCTGCTGCCAGGTCATCTAGAGCACACCTCCACACTCCTCCGCTCATATTCCTGCGACCATTATTATTCTGCTTTCATTTCAGTGATGTCACCACACGAATGCGCATTGTTTTTGCATTTCTATTTCTTCCCTTTTGTTTTGACACGCAGTGGTGAATAACTGGGAGGTCCAAATGCCAAAAATTGCACATTTAGAGACAATAAGTCTCCACGGAGGACACTGGGTGCAATGCCAAGTATGTGAAGCACTTTCAGCAGATTCAACAAAACACGGAAGGGGGGGAGGTCCTAACCGGCAGGTGTGTTTAAATGATGGTACCGAAGGTGCTCACACTTTTACACTCTTAAATACCATATGTGCACAACATTCACACCGTCAGCACTCTGGTAAGCCGATGAAAGGGAAAGCTGTAGATTTTTATTTAAAGTATCATGTTACATATCATCTTTTTGTTGTGTTTTGATGCTGTTTTTTAATATAATTTTTAAATTATATTTTGGACATTTTATCTTTTTTTTATTTTAATGCTTTGACTGAAAGAGTTAAGTGTTTTCACTGAAACAAGGACCAATACAGGGTGAAAATGATGACGGTGGCACACAATATTTTGTAGTCTTATCACTGTTTTATTTTTCTATCTTGAACATGCTCTATGGAAAAGGAAATGCACACTCGCTCGTCAAGTCTCTGCAGGTGAACGGCAGAGTTTGTACATATGTGAATATACCTAGCAGTACTCTGTACCTGTAGTATTAACGGTAACGTTGTATTGCGGTAGAAACCTGAATACTAGATCCTAACGCACCATTATTCGTCATTCCTACTGGATATCCAAGGTTTTGGTTGAACCCAGAGCTCTAAAGCTGTTTAAAGAGATCAGAAATCTCCACCGACACATAATCAAATTATTAAATGTGCAATGGCAGCTTTTTAAAGTGAAGTGGCCCTGTTTCTATGTCCGGTGGAAGGAAGAAAAATTTAAAACTGGGGCAAACCCAAACCATGTTCATCCCGTAGCTGTCCAGGATCACAGTAGCCACTGTTGTAGCGTATTCCAAGACAACAACAACAACAACAATCGAGGGGTTTAAATGGAAAACAACAACACCGCCCCTTAAAGTGTCAGCCTGTGTAACTGGATGTGTGACCCACCCCTAGCGGAATATATAACTTGACAGTGCATGTGTTTTTGCTGTAGCAACCTTACTCTTAACCCACTGAGGTCAAGCCACCTATTGTATCTACCTAAGTAACAGATTCAAATGGTCACTTTACTGTAACCTCACAGCAATACCAGCGACTGCAAAATGTACAACAATAATATATGTGCCATAAGATCTGTCTTGAGCATATTGTACTGTATGTATATGATAGAGATCTATTAAAATAAAATGATGTGAATGAAGTCTCATGTCTGTTTCTCGAATGTTGTAAAAAATTTTCTCTTTTGCCATCAGTGTATCAGAGGTTTAAAGCACAGATTTTATAGATAATAGCCATGGTGATGTCACCCCTTGGTTAATGAGGTCTAATAGATATTGCCTTTATTGCCTAATGGCAGTTACTATAAACCTGATTCAGCAAGTATGGTTGAATGTAGTTTCTGAAGTAAAGTTTTTAAAATAAGTTGTCTATGCACAGCCAAACAAGCCATGATTTTCAGTCTTTTTCTAATGTTATTGTCATCGACTTTAACATTTAACATGCTAACTGAAGCCTGCAGACTCTGAACATGGCACTGTGTGATCTTGAGGTGAATTTGCTGGGACATCCACTCCTGGGAAGACTGTGACATTGTGTTAACACACCTGAATGCTCCAGACCTGCAAACTGCCAAAACCTCTTTTATGATTATGCTCACACTTGCTGATGATCTGTTAGTCAAGTAAATTTGATTAGCAGCACCTGGCTTGTAAGGACGGACTTGGTTTTTCAGCAGACTCCATAAAGTCCTGTGAAACATTGTTTCTTTTCACATGATATATGTGAGGATCCACTTGGGTCCATGTGGCAGACATTTTCTCCTCGCAGAGTGAACACAGGGCTCTCTGTGGAGATTTCTTGTGCCCTCCAAATAATTCTGCAGACTCTTTCAGGCTGACTATCTGGCTTTAATTTTAAATATTAAAAGAATACTACTCATCCATTGTATATCTAGCCTCCTGCATTTTCTCAAGTGTAATCCCTATCAAATATACTCTCAGTGGGCCAGTAAAAATAAACACTTGTGTGAAGCAGGACTTGAAACAAAGATTTGACAAAGTACTGAGCAAAGCGTGTATACATGCAATAAATCATGCGAACAATCGGGAAATTTTCCACTTGGCCTCTGTACAAGCATCAGCCTCCAATGCTGAACAATGAAGCCAACAAGGTTGTAGCAAAACTGCAGTTCTTCTAATGACCACTTGAGTCTCACTCCAAAAGGGAGACAACCTGTGTTAAAAATGGCCAAATAAAGCTTAAAAGCTTGTGTTTACTGCCTGGTATAAAGGCTTGGCTACTGATGAGGCACAAAGTTACATGGATTGAATATGAAATTGTATTGTATTTGTTTTATTTCAGTCACTCACTTGGATCTCTGTGCCATGGGGCATTTTAAATGAAATGATCTGACAAATTACATGGCTAGCTTTGTGGTATAGATGGTATAGCCCGTCCAGGAAGTCTGGGTGTCAGTCAGTTAAATTCTTGCATTTTTTTTGATAAATATTTTGCTTGTTAGCAAAACTCACGAGCCCTAGTTGATCTTATCTCGGCCACCCTTTGTCCAAATATGGTCATTTCTGGGTCCCAGAAATAAACATGCCCCCAGCCAGAATGCTAAGATTGATGCTTTAAAAATGCAGACTGAAAAAGCCAATGACTGATCTCCATCTTTTAGATACAGTTCATGCTTCTGTACAGCGTTGCTTCTTTTTATAATAAGAATTGGCGACCCCTGCTGGTCATCAGAAGAATGAATATTTTAGACACTTCCATTTTGGCTTCGTGCTCAGCTTTTACAATACAGTAGGTATTAAATAACTGCTATGCAGCCATGTTGTTTGCTAATTAAGGTCAAAAGATGGGATAAAAATCAATGGTGAATGCACTGTTTGGCCAGCGCTGTGCAAACCATTCAGGAGAGTGGCACAACATCTGAGACTCTTGCTTCACGTAGTACTTATTTTTATGACTTTTGCCTCCAAAGCTGCCAAACCAAGTCGACTGTGGTTTAATCGTTCAGTTTTAGCACGTGTTCCACTTTTCACACATAATTTCTCCTAGGTAAGTGATATAGCCTAAAGTGCCACACCATAGGACGTGCACAATTGATGCGACATGTTTTGTGCTTGTTATCTGATGTCTAGAAACAGAAAGAACGGGGATAATCTCTGTGGAAGAGGTTTGATTCATCAGAGTGGGCCTGTGTGCGCTAAAAATTGTCCCATTGTGTTTATTTTCCTGAACGGTCACAACCCCTCCACAAACACAGCAGGGAGTTGTAATCTCTGCAACATCTGGGCTACTGTTCCACATCAGCCAGCTGTGAGGAAATCAGATCAGACCAGATGAGCTTTCGGGTCGATGCGTGAACCCGGGCGACCCACAGGCTCAGACACACACAGACACTCATACACTCACGCAGTGATGCCAAGCACAGCAACAGCGACACACGAACAAGCTGCCACAGCAGCCATGCAGGATAACGCACACGCAAATGAGCAGGTGACAAAAATGTCATATGGGTGTTTTTTTTAAAGAGTGAATGGATCGGCGAGGAGAGTGTGCCAGAATGAGGATGTCACGTGTGCACCGAGGCACGTGCTGGATTCAGATCCTATCATCTACCCACATCGTTCTCAGCAGTGAGAGACGTCACTCCCATCTGATTTCTCTCAATGTCTTTCTGTACATTCAAACTCTGTTAGTTCCTTCACTAGTTTGTTTTAATATACTGAAATCACTAAACATCTAGAATATGATAATCATGATGTAGAGGCTAAACTTGAATGAGTTTTTCAAGAGTATATCGGGGATCAGCCAGACTGACTTGCTGAGAGGAACTAGCTACACTAACAGCAGCAGACAGATTATCTAGTGATAACCTGTACTGTGACTCTTTGTAATGAGAGTATCCCCCATCCTTGAAGCTGAAATGCTAAACATTTAGAATGGAAAAAAGACTGAAAGGGACTGCTGCTAATGATGAACAGCATTGCCAGAATACGCACATCCCCCTCTTTTTTGTAGCACATTTCTTTCACAGCTCACAGTGTCATTTCTTGGCTGCAGCAAGCACTCTAAGCGCCAACTGTACTTTACCTGCCCAGCACTAAACAGCAGTCAAACTCAGTTAGCCACCAGCTTGTGAACAGTGTTAACTTAGTGGAGCATGTAGCTACTAAAGAGACAGATATTTCTCAACAATACAGAGCTAAAAGGGAGTAATTATTGAATTTATAACCATCAGATGTGGGTCTATAACTGCTGGGGTGTTATAACTGCTTCCACATCTGGGGTGCAATACATCGAGGCGCTTCCAGCCTATTGTTTCATTAGTATTAAAAATACATCATTGCACTTCTAACATGAACTGTAGTTTGAGTGGTATAAAACAACACACAAGTTGACACAGCCAACAGCTCATTCGCACCTTCATATGTTTGTTTCTACACTCTCTTGTTAGCTTTCTGCACATGTGAACACTCAAGGCGTGTCTGAAATGCACACTTTCAGCTTTAATTAAGGAGGTTTTACAAATATTTTTGCATTAACAATTTAGGAATTTACAGTTATTGTACACAGTCTCCATTTTCAGAGGCTCAAAATAATTGGACAATTCACCAAAGAGCAGTTTCACAGCCAGCTGAGGCTTGTTCCTTTTTTATTTCATGACAGCGGGACCAGACATAATACCTGACGTGGATTTCATATTTTATAGCTTTTCACCATCATTTCACTTATGAAGCTGAAAGACATTCGAGTGCAAATGAGACTGAAAAACCAAAATAAACCCATCAGAAAAAGAGTAAAAACCTTAGTAGAGGCCAAATCAGCAATCTGGCACAATCTCAAAAAGAATGGCCACAAAGCAACATCAAAAGGCCAGAATGACTTAACGAAAGTGCATGATGACAGAATTATTTCCATGGAGAAGAAAAGAAACTTCACAACATCAAGCCAATTCAAGAACACTTTCTAGGACATAGGAGTATGTTAGGAGTAAGGTCATTCACAGCAAGGTGCAAACCACTGGTTACACTTGAGAGCAAGAAGCCTGCACTGCAAAACCAACTAAAGAGATTCTCAAGGCAAAGAATTGGGATTTTCTTCGATGGCCAAGTCAATCTCAATCCAACAGCGCATCCTTTTCAGTTATTAAATACAAACCCGAAAGCAGAGAGACCCCCAAACAAGCAGCAAATAAAGGGAGGGGTCAAATAAAGGCCTGGAAGAGCATCTCAAAGAGTAAAACCCAGACATTTGGAGGCGTCTGTTAGTTCTACACTTCAGGGAGTCATTGCCAGCAAAGGGGTTTCATCTAAATATTATTTTAAAAATCCCTACGTATGTTAGCTTATCAAATTATTTTGTGTCTCTGGAAGACTGTGTATGAAAATGGCTAAACAGCATGTTCATCATAATATAAATGTTTTGTTAAACACATTGAATTTAAGCTGAAAGTCTGCCCTTCAATTTCATGTTGAATGTGATTTTGTCCAAAACAATTATGGAGCTAAGTGTGTAAAGTCTTGATTCAAAGCAACAACAAAAGACAACAGTCAATTGATTACTAAACGAGTCGTTCGGTTTGGGTATGGCCGTGTGTTTACGATGTACGGTCTCTGTACGGCTTAAGCTGCAGACTGAAAGCTGTATCTGTCAGCGCAACATTTAATCTGACTGTCAGAGGAGCTGAATGGTGAGGCTGAACTCCTGCCACCGAGCTGTCAGTGGAGCGGCTGATAAAACTGCTGCAAGAAACAAAGTCCCTCAGTACACACACATGCACAGACACACAACGCAGCACACAATTTCTGTGAGCCAGACGGACACCTCTTAGGCTAAGTGCAGCCTGCTGAGACACTGCACTCCTCTGTTATTTTAAAACTTAATTTCTTTGTGACTATTCCCAACCAGCAGCACACACACACACACACGCACACACACACACGCACACACACACACACACACACACACACACACACACACACACACACACACACATAGCAGTTAATCTCTGAGTACACACACGCTGTTTTGCCATCTTTTTTTATCTGACATTGAGAGTGATGTGTTTGTGTCTGTGTATATGTGTGTGTGTATATTTGCTCAGCTATCTTTGTGGGGACCAGTTTCAGTTTTCTACAGCACTGAGCAGTGAGATTTAGGTTAGAGTTAAGCCAAAGGTTTGGGCTAGAGAATGTCTCACATGACATAATTTTACAGTCTTATACAGTTAATGTCATCACAAAACTAACCACTTAAACGTGTTTGTGTGTGTTCATTTGATAAGCGTATTCATAGTTTAGCAGTTTTGTTTGCTCATGTCAACCATGCAAATTCAAGGACTGCCAGGCAGGACAGGCAGGAGGGAGAGCGAGAGGGGAAAATTCAATCTGAATCAATTAAAGGCAAATTTCATTAGCCGTGACAGCATGGAAAAGGGGAAACGGGAGGAAAACGCTACTGAGAAAGAAAACCTATCACAGATATTACACAGAAGGTGCCACAGGCATTCTCGCAATTTAACAACAAATAAACCTGTGAAACTCAAATTTTATGAGCAAGAAACAGAGGTGCTAACAGGATCCAGGAAATTTATGTGGGGGAAGCTACATTGGAAGCAGAGATGAGGCTCTAAGTGTTGGAAGAGTAGTCCAAAGACGCTCAGAGTTGGGTTGACAATGCAGATGTTACTGTTTGCAAGGACATCAGTGGGGATGGCAGACCTCCACTAGAGCCACATCCTGTTGGTTATGAAAGCTGGTTTAATTGATCTTAACTATGACAAAGGCCTGTTGGATGTTACCCAAACCCACAGAGAATTCTCAACCCGAAGGCAGAAATTCTGGCAAGAAAGCCCTTTGTGTCTGAACATAATTAACAATAGTAGCCTGTGGTCTGTTTTCACACATGGTATAAAGAACCTGCAGGGGAATGATAAACACTCATTGTTCAGTTTTAAAGTAGGACTCCACTCATTTTACAAACCCAGGCCAATTTATTAGTCATGGTGAGAACTAAGCTGTGCATAAAACAGATATATAAAGTCTCATGTGCACCAGAGAGTGCAGCTCGTGCTAAGAATCAAGCTATTTTTAAAAAATATATAAAACTTTATTTTTAGGTATGATGTTTGGAAGCAAATTCATAGACTGTGACGGCTGTAGCCACTCAGGGTTACCTGTTGGTTGTGGACTCATTTGAGGCCTCAAGTTCTGCATTTTGACCATTGCTGCTTTTCAAGTGGACGTGCCATTTAAAGGCTGATCTGATTGAGAAACACCAGAGGACGCCGCATGCAACTGGTAATTGAAAAATTAACCAACTCCAAGGCATGTCCTAAATGATAAATGATAACCCTGGCATTTGTTGTAGTTGTTGACTTGCTTTTAGATCTTTATTGAAGACGGAGTGTCTGTGGACAGTGAAGAGACAAACGAGAGCAGTGTGACTGAAAGATGGTGAAATGATCGCTAAAACTAAAAAATTATAGAAGAGTTAAAAACTGTTTCTTCATCAAAGCATTAATTTAAAGTAAAATTGCATTAAAGAGATTGAAACTTTTCTTGCATCAGTTGACAAGTGCACTATAAACCCTTACATACTATACTGTTCATAGCGCATGTCAAAGTCTATGCCAAAGTTTGAACTGTAGGTTGATTTACAATGTTTAAATAGTCTGCCTGACTTTAATAAATGTATGATAAATCCTTAATTTATGCTTCAGAGAGCAGCTATAGTTTATTTTCAGGATTTAAAACACTAATTTCTGGTATAACCATGTATAACCACACAACTGTACAGCTGTTAAATTCTGTCCTCACTGCTATTTCATATAAAAAAAAATCTTCACAACCAACATTTACAAACTCAGAGCATGCAACTAATAAACCTGCTTATTACAAACTCTTGCTTTCTGAGCAGTGGTAGGGAAACCTTGCATGTGTGGGATTTTCACATGTGTTTTTCACTCTCATTATAATCTCATGACTTTCCCGACTCCTCTTTAAATGTGTGTTTTAATCTCAGTTGGCTCAGCGTAAATAGATTGCGTTTTAATTATTTAAATTTTTTAAAAATATATTTGCATTCATATAGTGTTTTTTAGTCTTAGTGGCCTCTCAAACAGTTCATCGGCCTCTCGACCGTGGCACCTTCTGACCTCCACAGAACTGCTTTTCCTCATGTTCACCATACATGATCGCTAGTGTGCTGTTTTACTCCTTCTGTGTTTTTAGATTTCTCCATGATCCTTCAAAGACCATCAAGTGTCTGTCTCCGTGGGAACCTGGGCACATGTGGCGGGAACACAGGCAGTTCACACGACAGTGTCAAAACCTCCCCTGAACTTTGTCACTACTCTCCTATAGAGCGTATCACAGACATGACACATGCAGTTTCACAGTTTCAAGTTTTACTAAAATCACAGTTTTTCTCGTTTTGACCTGTAATTGTGAATAAAATCCAGAACAAATGAATCACAAACTGACATGGGTGAAATTTGACCTGGAACAGCTGGAACAGCCATAAGATTTATGTTATTTTTGCAACAATCAAACGTCAAAACTGGACACATTTGATCCAAATAGTATGAAAAGTTAAAAGGCTTTGCGGTTGCAATGTTCGATGTTCATATTAAACATGGATTAAACTTCACTGATGTCATTGATGTCACAGGTCTATGTACAGGTAATTCACACAGCTTTATACGTTCCATTTCAGACAGGTGTTACTCCCAGTACATTGCTTACATGACTCAGTGTGACATGCATGACATCAGTAAAAGGGAATGTTACTGTTATGGCCGTCTTATTCACTCAGCTCTCACTGTGAGCACAGAGTCCCCACCCACCTACTGTCAATCAAAAGAAAGCTGTTTTGAACCAGGTATCGGGAAAAAAATACTCCACTAGAGACAAAGTATAAAAATATGGAACTGGAATTGGGCATAATCAGTCCCCTTATGCAAGTCAAGGGCATTTTAAAGTGTATATACACTTACTTCCCACTGTGTTAGCCACACCTATTCAACCAGTCATAAATGCAAATATTTAATTCACCTAATATCTAAAGCCAATGTCAGCATGTCAGCAATTTAGACATGTAGACATGGTCAAGATGACTCAAAAACCAGTTTTGATCTCACAGGCCTACACTCAATATTATGAGTGTTTATGTTAACTTCTTTTTTACTACTTTTCAAAGTTTTATTTTGCCCTTTTTTCTGCCTAAGGACACTGTACACCTGCATAGGTTTTTATCTTCTGTGTTAAACACATTGAGTTTAATGAAATGTATATAAATAAAACTGACATTGTCATTGCTAAACATCAAACTGAACATAAGAAAGGGAAAGAAAGAAGACTTTGAACATGGTTTTGTTGTTGATGCCTGATGGCTCAATCTGAGTATTTCAAAAACTGCTGATTAACTGCAGTTTTCAGAGCATGGTCTGAAAAAGAGAAAATATCTAGTGAGCAGCAGTAAAAAATGCCTTGTGGATGTCAGAGGTGAGGAGAATGGGCAGACTGCTTCAAGCTGATTGGAAAGCAGCAGTAACTCAAATAACTTCAAGGTGTGCAGCCTTCCTCTCCTGTCAGCTAAGAACAGGAATCTGAGGCCACATTTAGCACTGGTTCACCAAAATTGGACAACAGGAAAAGCACTGACTGGTCTGACGAGTCTCGAGTTCTGCGGCCACATTTAGAAAGTAGGGTCAGCATTTGAAGTAAATCACTTGAAATCATGAAGCCATCCCACCCCACATCAAAGGTTCAGGCTGTTAATGGTGGTGTAATGGTGTGGGGGATATTTTCTTGGCACACTGTGGGCCCTTTAGTATCAGCTAAGCATCATTTATAAACCACAGCCTACCCAAGTATTGTGGCTGACCATGTTCTAATGGCTGTTTCCAGCAGGATAACACACCATGTCTGAAAGCTCAGATCATCTCAAACTGGTTTCCTGAACATGACAGTGAGTTCACTGTACTTAAAGGCCTCCACAGTCACCAGATCTCAATCCTTAGACACATACCTTTAACTTGATGCTACCATTTCAACATGGACCTAAATATTTAAGGAATGTTTCCAGCACCTTGTTGAATCTGTTCTTGAGCTAAAAGGAGAGTCCAACCTGTTAACTGTAGTAAGATGTACCCAAGAAAGCGAACGGTGACCAGTGTATAGCCCTCTGAAGTATGTGATTTGCTGTTATTTATCAGGGGAGTGGCCTAAAACGAGTACCAATGTTGCTCCACCAATCTACACACATGGGGATGGCAGGTTAGGTCAGGGGTGTATTGTGATCATGTCCCTCCACTTAATCCGTTACAGAGAAGCAGAGTGATCCAAATAAACATACATATGTTTACAGCTTTGACATGGGGTTATAAATACTCAATGTTTAATTTAGTATTATTATTTAATATATGATAATAACCACAGATTATGCATATATATGTGGGTAAAGAAAGCTTAGCTGTGCTTTAAAATCAAAGTAAACCAGCAGCTGGGACGAGCGTGGAAATCTGCTTGGTGACAGGAAGTAGCTCTGAGTCCAAATTTAGTTCTGCAGGATCAATAGTTTCAGTGAAGAGAGATAAATTACCACCTCTACAGGATTTTATGAATCAGTAGCACTGCTACTTCAGCAGCAGTCCCAGTGATGTCACTGCTGATGATCCTTAATATAAAAAGTTTTAATGCCTCTTTGGATTCCATTCAGTCCTTCTGCGAGATGAAGAGAAGTCATCACATCACCAGCTTTTGTGCCACACGCGTGCAGAGAACAACCATCCAGATGGCAAACTCGGGGCTCTGGCTCTGTTAGTCTTCCCTGAAGCGCTCAGTCAGAATTTAAGTGCTGAGATCATTAAGCTCTGGCGCTTTCCGTGTAACGTGAGAGCCGCGATGTGCTGTGAAGTGCTCTCGCTGCATAAAGGCTGAGAACATTATGGAGTTCTGGGGAAAAAACTCAGAGCACCCTTCAGATCTTTGATATTTCAACTCCCTAGATAGACAGATAGAAAGAAAGGAAGATATTACTTTTTTTTATTCTACACTAATTTCACTCCGCACAATCTTTTCTGTTGTGCAAATGTCTGTCTGGCTGCTACTTCTGTGGCTAAAAATAAACGCCCGGACTGTAAATATCATCAGTCACCGATGGGCAAACTATTATTGTTCGGATTGTTCGGAGGGGAGTGGAGCTGCCTGTGAATGATGCATGCATCTAATTACATTGTTTGATTGCCACATGAAAAATTAACTTAATTGTCTGTCAAAGTGGTGATGGATGCATTTAGCTAAGCAGATGTTTTGGACTTAAAAAAAAATCCTCCTGGAAAACTGTCTGATGGATTAACTCCACATAAAAAAAAGGAAATGTATGAAGAAAAGTGTTCGAGCATTGAGCAAACTTACAGCTATGCGACCCGGAAATAGTCAGAATAATATGCAACATTACTGCAGTCTTGTAAATAAATGAGACACCAATTTTCCTGATGCTTTGGCAGCTCCAGCCTGTGTGTGTTTCTGCTGATTAAAGCGACACCGAGAGCCGATGGCTGGCGGCAGCAGTGCCACAGTGTGCGCTTCTGTAGGCGCACACCTTTTATGTGCAGTTATTTCAGGCCCTCAGGCTTTCAATTATATCCAAACCCAGTATGAAAGCTCCTGTCACTTCTCTCACTTGTTTCCCTTTTTTGTAATGAAATGATTTCATGTCCATGTGACTGAGTGGGTGACAGAGAGAGACAGAGACACGATGAGTAAGCCTCCAGGTCTATTAAGCAAGTGAGGACAGTGGTCTGTGCTCATTGTGTGTGTGTGTGTGTGTGTGTGTGTGTGTGTGTGTGTGTGTGTGTGTGTGTGTGTGTGTGTGTGTGTGTGTGTGTGTGTGTGTGTCCTCAAAAAAAGCAGTGCACGTGGAGCCCCTGCTGAACGGTCCTCGCTTCTTTGATGATGAGCCAACCGACGTCTTCAAGAAAAACAAACAACCCATAATCACCCCGTCCAACCACAGCATCGCTTCCTCCAGGTCCACAATCTAAATGACTCCGTCTCCGTGGCTACCCTGTTGCCAGGAGACAGTTCGGGTGGGCCGGGTTGATGTCTTAGTAATGATGGAGACGGGCAGAGCTAACAGAGGGGTTACATCGGTAAAGGCCACGGTGCTCAAAGCTCAGAAATAACATTCAAATAATCTCCTGCACGGTTTAGTGAAGTGCAACCTTCAGTGCCAACTTTCACCTTCAGCATGCCGCTACAGCACTAAAGTTTTCTTGTAAACAAAACTCAGGCTATACTTTATGTTTAGCTTCTAATCAAAGATACAGGGTCACCAAAACAACCCTGACTCATCAGGGCATGGACACCAGACCTCTGTGGGGTGGTAGATGGTGCCTCCGTGAATCATCTTTGCACAACCCCGCTTATGCTTAAAAAGATCTGTGGAGTTTGGGGGACATCTTGATTCTTTGTCCTTTAATTTCAATGTTAAACAAGCCTTTTCCATCTGATAAAATATCACCCAAATTAGTGATGCAGACACCTAGTCAATGCATTTCTTACTTCTAAATTCAATGTGTACTTCCTTGTTATCAGGTCGTCCCAAAAGCTCCCTGAAGAGTGAGGAGTACTAACAAGGACTTTCTCCTTCCATAAAAAGTCTTGAATAACCAGACATCATTATATCTTAAAGATCTCACAGAACCATATTATCTGAAAATAACTGGTGGTGGCAGGTGGCTGCTCCTCCTTGAGCCTGGTTCTGCTGCAGGTTTCTTCCTGTTAAAAGCGAGTTTTTCCTTCCCACTGTTGCCAAGTGCTTGTTCATAGGGCTTTCTCTGTATTATTGTAGGGTCTTTACCTTACAATATAAAGCAGCCTGAGGTGACTGCTGTTGTGACTTATAGCTATATAAATAAAACTGAATGAATAATCATGCTTGTATAGACTGGGGCTTCTTGGGAACTTCCCATGATGCACTAAGCACTTGAACTCCACATTCGGTGCATTTATATGGTATCCCATCGTCTGCCTATCAAAATGATGACTTTTCTCTCTCATAATTTGTATTTTTTTCTGATCGCTGTGCTCTTTTTTTCCTTCTCTTCTTCCCCTCTCCCATCTTAAAATGGAAATCTTCCTCCCCACTGTTGTTTAAATTGTTGGATCATTGGGGTTGTTTCACTTACACTGTAGGATCTGTATGTTTCAATATAAAGCGAGTTGATAAATAAAATCCATAAATTTAGCTCAGTGCAATTTTATTTTGCTTTGTGCTGTTTCTCAGTGCATTTCCTGAATACTTCTTAAGGTGCAGCAGGGTGTATTTTCCTGCTGGGGAGAATATCTCTTTGCCATAGCTGGGTCTGCAGCAGTGTTTTGGCAGGTTGTGCATGTAACATCCAAATATATGCCAGGACCTAAGGTTTCCAGGCAAACTGAAATAATCAGTGTTGTTCACTGCGCCTGTCAGTGGTTTTAATGCTGCGGCTGATGTGTGTGTTTTAAATTGTGTAGTGTTTATTTTGATGTGGAAAATTACAAAAGAAGATGAAGCTTGAATTTCTCCAATTTACTGAGTTATACAATAAACAGGGTTAAAAATGGATTTAATGGAGTGTACAATACGACTGGAAAAAGAGCAAACAAAAGGACAGATAATAGTATTTTTGCACACTCACACATTCACAAAATTAATGTCTCACAGAAACATGTTTCCTTCGTCTTTGAACAGAAGTCCTATTTTTAGTCCAGCACGCATCTCTGACCCTATTCTGTCACTGCAGTTGTGACTTATCAGCAAGCCGAGCGCCGTACTGCTCTTAGAGCATCACTGTCCAGGTCTCCTGAGTAGGTCACTCAACTCAATATGCATGTGAGGCTACTTTGTGTGGGATTCGCTGGCACGAGTGTGCAAAACAGAGAGGCGCTGATGCACGCACGCTGTTACGGTGCTGCCATCTGCTGGCCACTTTCCACACAGTCACAGCGGCTCTTCTTAGAAGTGAAAAGGTTTCCTAAAAATCCCATCCAGCCCTTTGCCCCACTTACTTCTCCCTCATATCTCTCACAGAGCGGGTGAGGGGTCAGAAAAGGAACAGTCTGTTTACTCTGTCTAGATCCATACAGAAAACAACTAATTCCCTTGAGATGACATTTCTTCAGTTTTTTGATAAGAGTTTCCCAACAAGTTCTAGGAAAAATGTTAGACCCAGCTCCTCTTCCCACAATCTCAAAAACATTTAGCAACAAATGCAACACTGGCTGCATTTTACAATTATTTACAAAATTGTTGTATGTGTTCGAGGCAGGATAAATAAACCTGTGGCACCGTCTGACTTCAGATGCCGGGGCTCATGGAGTATTAGACAGATGATGATGAATCCTCAATCCAGCACTGATGAAGAGTCTTACAGTATAACACTTCTCTGGCTCTCCTGTGTGTTTTCTCACTGCTCTGTTCCTTCCCCTTTCCATTTCTCCTCCGTCCTGGCGAGAATCTGAAGCACCGTCTGGTTGAAGTCCTCAGGCTGGTCTGCGAAAACATAATGACCCGCTCCTCTGATCACCTGACAAGCGCACACACAGTGGAGGTGAAATAGTTTTGAGATAAAGGTGCCACCGTTCCACAAGGCAAATAAAAGTAACTTGACATACATACAGGCAGATTTATGCACTAAAAATGCTTAAAATCTTGCTTAAAATGTATTTTGAACCTTGTACTGACAAAGTTAAAGGTACAAAATGTAAAATAGAGAACCTACTCGGATTTCCACATCTGGCCTGGTTTTCTTGAATGCATATCCAGAGTGGCTGTCAATACTGGACCGGGATCCATAAATGAAAGAAATGGGAATTTCAACCTGGATCTGGCCGATCCTGTCTAGCATGGGCCTCTTAGCCCAGCCGTAGGGAACGGTCATGTTCTTAAAGGCTGTCTCACCACTGAAATGAAAAAATAGAAAAGAAAAATGCAGAAGCCCCTAAGATCTTCTGAGAATGGACATATTTGTGTATGGATGGTTTAAAATGTTTGTCACCTCGGAGTCAGGGCATTCAGATGATAGATGTAGTCACACACAGTGTAGTCACTGAACACAGAGGAGTATTTCTGCTTGAAGTCTGACCTGATGGTCTGGACGAGCATCGGGCCTAAAAGAGACGCACAAAAAAAAGAAGGAGATTTAGTTACAGTTCAGACCTTTGAATAGAACAATGGCACCTTAAGCAGACGTTTGATGTTCGGTGCTTTACCACTCCCCCGACTCAGAAGGAGCTGGGGGGGTTTGCCATAGAATTAATTAAAGGCATTTAAGGTGGAGTTACTGCCAATTTTATCCTCATATTTTTTGCTCTTTGACTCTTCCAGAGTAATTACTGCATTATTCACAGTTCAAAGTAATCTATATTTATGTCATTTTGATCCGAGTTCATCCATAAGCAGTTTTAGATCCTCTCTCTTTAGCCCAGCTATCTTCTGATTGGCTGCCCCACACAGACAGAATATTTAACAATATATAACAGCAGGTGGGTGGGGCTTCTTGTGCTCATAGCTGTGTACCTGAGATGTTAGGAATTTCACTATTCCTCCAGCCTGGAGGAAGGAAGGTATATGTGTATTTAGATTACGATGCCTCCTGTGCAAATTCCTTTGGAGGTTTTCGGGGCGTTTCCAGCCAGAAGACACTGGGATAGACCCAGAACTCAAAAGTTAAGACTATACATCTCATCTGGCCTGGAACTGTCTCAGAATTCCCTGCGAGAATTGGAAAACACTGCTGGCAAGAAGAACATCTGGCAATACCTCCGTAGCCTTCTACCAATATTACCCGAGCTCATCTAAGTATAAAGATGGAAGTGGATGGTGGATGGAAGCATTTAAAATACTTCTTGTATTTTTTAAAAGTGTATTGTTTTTATAGGAATGATTTTCTTTCCTGGGGGATTAATTTTGAAATGATGCAAGAACAGTGGTATGGCATGGTTTAGATAACTGGGACATTTTAAGCCAACCCCATCACTGCTGATAATTATATGTCACTTAGAAGTTAAAAACATTCAAAATACAGAGATGCGCAAGAGAAACAAATATGTGTTTATTCAGGTACAAATGTGTATTTGTGTGTGCTAACCTAGAGGTCCAGCCAGTCTGAGACCAGCCAGAGGGTTGAAGGGGCTCATGACAGCGCCAATTGCTCTGATCCACATTGGGATGGAGTTGTGGTTGGGGTTCTCTGGGCGTGCTGGGAATCCCCACGGCTCCACCAGCAGCAGATGCTTTACCCTGCATACACACACATGCAGTTACCTGATCAAATGTACAAACTAAAATGTAGAAATTCAATTAAAACTGCAAACATTTACTTCTTTTTTTTTAATATATATGGGCGTGTAGTTTATTTGGCAAGTGGTGCAAAAAAAATGAGAGATGGCTAAACTAGAAAACCACCTGGCACTGTGTCCTCTCACCCGCGCGCGCGCGCACACACACACACACACACACACACACACACACACACACACACACACACACAAAGCACCTGTGTGGGTATTTCAGCGTGTAGGCCGCAGACAGGTATCCTCCGAGGTTGTGTCCCAACAGCACCATCTCCTGAAGCCCCACCTTCTCCCTCCACTCCTCCAGGGCTTCCACAAACTGATCCTCGGCCTCCTTGGGGTCGGTGCTGAACTGGGGACGGCTGCTCCTGCCAAAGCCCAGCAGGTCTAGAGCGTAGACCGGTCCACTGCTGGAGAGAGAATCCAGGTTGAGAGCCCAGAGGGCGACACCACCTCCGAAGCCGTGCAGCAGAACCAAAGGAGTGGTGGGCTGGGTTGGGGGCTGTGGGACACACGGGGCTGCTGACTGCTGCTGCTGCTGAGTGGAGAAAGCTAAGGTCCACAGGTAGTTGCCGCTCGATATCCGAACATGCTGCCTGGAGAAAGGCCGCTTCACAGCTGTGGCAGACGGAAAAGATTATAGGGCAGGGATAGAGAAACTGTTTTAACTCTGACTTTACGAAACACATAAACTACAGATTGGAAACAGCTACATCAGACACACTCACTCTTGAGGATTTTTTCCTCAGCATCTTTTAGCTGAGAAGGAGAGGTGGGACACCAGGAGGGAAGCCAACTTGATATCCAGGAACTGTGACTCAGACAGAAAGGATACACAAAAACATGCACGCAGGACACATAAAGCACGTGCAAACCCAACTATAAACTGACCTTTGGCTATATGATATTTTTGTTATCAGTGCTGCTGGTATGCAGTACTTGACAACAACATGCAATCAATGTCCAGAAAGAAGCCCAAACATGTCTTTGTTCTGTGTATTTTGGGTCACTTATGGTCAAATGCATTCTAAATGAGCACGATTTTAACATTTGGAGGACAAACGCAGACGCAGATAAGATAGGGTGACCATATTTTGATTTCAAAAAAAAGAGGACACTTGGCCCAATCATGAAGAACTTTAATAATACTGTTTGCTTAAAGAAAACTTTAACATATTTTAACGATGCCTTCTCTGTGCGGTTAATGACTGGTGAAATGTAAAAAAACAAAAAAAAGTCATATAGGGTTTTACAGGTCAAGTGCAAAACGTTTGGTCACCCTAAGATAAGATTAAAAGTTTTTTTTTTTTTTTACAATAAAGTTTTGTATAGGAAGTCACTCACACAGCAGCCAGAATTAACGGGAAGATTCGGGCTCGAAAAGTTTTCACTTTGGACGTTTGCCAGCAAGCGGGTGGCCTGTATATTTACATGACACCGTTTTCCTATAGGTTTGGTGTGGATGGATCTATTTTTTAAATCTACCTGTGAATACACTAATGCGGGTTCACACGAAGAGAACAAAGTTGTGTTTGTTGTCACACAAACGAACAGCATTCACGCTGAGAAGAAACAAAACGAGAAGAAGAAAAAACAACTAGCATGTCCAACATGAAGAAGGAAGAAAGAAAGAAACGAAAACAGCTCACCTCCGCTCCTTGGCAGGTTGTATCTCCTCCGCCATCCTTCGCATTGTGTAGCCTGCAGTGAGGGTCTCCTCCCGAGCTTACGAACCTGTTGAAAAACTACGGTCTGTGGTGCTGCATTCAGGTACATCCGGACGGAAAATAAAAATAGCTGCCTAACATAATAACTACATGCTGCTTAATTAGAATGCTGTACATTTCATAATAAGTTAGAGTTCAGCTATCTCTCCGCTCATTTAATTCTTGGGGTTATTTTATTCTTTGAAGTTGGCATTTTTCAGCGCTTCATATTTGTTTTTTCCAACTGTACTTGAAGGTAACATCATGATTTGAACCTCTGTACTCAGGTTGGCTAGGTCACCTTCTTGACTTTGTGTAACTTATATTGCTAATATGCTTCTTTCGCACAGCAAGTCTCATATAGTTTAATACAACCGAACTAATGTAGGCTATAAAACGCTTAAACCAAGGAAGAAACGTTTTAAAAGAGTTGCCAGCGACACTAATTAGCATGCTAATTAGCATGCCAAAGCTAGCTCTAACAAAATCCTTAATTACATACATTTCCAAAAATATGTATTGTTCCCTTAAAAGTTTATACTAATGCCACTTGCATAATTCTTATATTTAATTATATTAGGTTGTAAAAAATTTAAAGCCTGTTTTAAATATTAAACTATTATCTGCATTATCGCTACTATGACAAAAGTAATCCTGTAAAAAGTAGTTTATTTAAATTACATCAAACAGCAGGCCCCCTTTTAGCCAGAGGCCTTTTTTTGTCTGTATATAAAATTTAAATACATTTGTGTTTTTAGGTATTGTAGTGACAAACCCAAGGATATTCTTTCTCCCTTCAAGCTTACATGCAGGCTAAAATGGACAGAGAAAATCAGTCACGTTGCATCCCTATCGAACTTTTTTCTAATCATTTTTTCTTAGTATAATTTAAGATAAGGCAGATTACATGAAAAGTTCATTATCTTCAAGGATGTGACTGTAAAGTATGATTATGTTTTTGCAGGAATAGTCCCTTCACTATCTTTTCTACTCTTACTGTGATTCTCATTAATTCTTAAAGGGAGGGCGTTATAGATTTATAGGCGTGCTAGCCTTGAAAAGCTCATGAGTGTCCTTCAAGAAATTATCCCGCAGTTAGTGTGTTCTAGCTGCACATTTAAAGGTTATTTGTGTGTTTTGCAAAGCCTCATCGAGTAACAGTCTGCTAATGAATTCAGCAAATTGTTATCCGATGTTGAGTAAAATGTAAGTAAAAAGTTCTAAAGGGACAACAAAAAGACTGAAATATATGTGTGATACCATCTCAACTAATTAGCTTGATTAGAAGCAAGTCAGTAACATAATTGGTTTTAAAATGAGTGTCCTACGCAGGCTGACTCTTTCACATGTAAAGATAACTGAGGGACAACACTCTGTGAAAGCATGTGTGGCCATGTATTTAAAGTGCAAAGTTTCTGGATGTAAAATGACAAAGGATTTAATTATTTACAGTACGTTATATCATTCAAGGATTCAGGAGTGGTCCATGCAAGCAAAGGATAAGCCATAAAATCCATACTGAATGACCGTTATCTTCAGCCCCTCAGGTAGCACCATTATTTTACATGTGAAATCACTGCAAAGGCTCAGGAACACCTCTGAAGCACAATTTGTGAATACAGTCATAAATGAAGGTTAAGAGTAGAGTACCTTAAAAAAAGAGATTAAAAAAATGATCAAACAGATATCAACATGATGGTATGGAAGCAGCATTGGTGCACATGGCATGGGTAACTTGCACATGTGCGAGGGCACCGTTAATACTGAATGATACAAAACCAGTTTTTAAAAATGAAAATAGTTCAGGTATCTCAGTTTTCACGCAGAATGTCATGTCGACGTAGCTCAAGAGTTATCCACTATATTGGACGTTACATAGCCACTGGTCACTAGAGAAAAACTGTAGATTCCCTAAAAGGTTGGTGAATGGTTCCTGGAGGTAGGTGGGTGTCACTGTGTGAAATCACTTGCAAAAAGGGTGCTGCACCTAAAACCTCCTTGTAAATGCTTTGGTCACTGTAAGGTTACCACAGTTACCTGTAGTTTACATGGAAGACGCCAACTTCTCTGCAAAAACTTGCAAACTACTTTCCGAGCTTTAGTCAAGCTGTGAAAAGTGCAAACGAGACTGAAAAGGTTTACCTTTCAAGTAAAAGTTGTGCCTCAGCTCAGCACCCAACACTTTTCAAAAGGCACAACTTTTACTTTGAAAGCAAACGATCTCTGTTTCCAGTTTTCATAGTTTCACTACAGCTCCAAGAGTAGTTTGTGAGTGTTCACATACAAACATGCAACCTACAGGTAACTCCATCAATCTGCTAGTGACCAAAGCAATTCCAAAAGGGTTTTTTGGTGCAACACCTTCTTTGTGTCTGATTTCATCTAGCGACAATGGCTGTCAGGAGGGTCACTGACTGGTCTCTAGGCCTGTGAGTGCAGTTTTAACAGCAGCCAGCAATCTCCAGGAACCAGTCACCAACCAGTTGAAAAATGGAGATTTTTCCCTCACAGGCAGCAGTTGCCACACGGTCATGGAGCGGTCTCTAGGCCTGTGTGACTGGCCTTTCGTACACACAATCAAGCACAATGAAAAGGGTTAAATGCTATTTTAACATGTCAAATTTTTATTTACTGTAGCGCCATTTGTCCATACATACCACTTCAACATTTAACATACATCTTAAAATGCAACAGTGCAACATGCCATCACCAGTAAAATGAATAAATAAGTTGGTTGCTACAGTATTTTCCTACGTGTCAGAGTAAGAAAACAGTTTGGTTTGCTGGTCGACTGCTGTCCTCTGCTCTGGATTGTTTTCATTTCTTTTCTCTCACAGATCGAAGTGTATTTGGTCCCCAGACAGTATTGTCTTTATTTTCAGTGCAAGCTGAATTCTTATTTTAGCCTTGTTTGCAGTATAGCATTGCAGTGCTAAAGTAATTTTAGTTTAGGTTTAGCTGTTGTTTAAGCAGCCTGAGGCAAAGATATGTAGACCAAAGAATGGAAATCCACCCCTGATCCCCCACCAGCAAATTGCCTATGTTTAATACAGTACATTATATAAGGAAAAATCAACATTTGACTACCTGTGCTTTCATTTCTCTCTCACAGATGGGCAATAGCAGGAGGTTCCTGTCAATCCTGGTCCACAAGGTGGCGTACTTCCTTTACACACACACATACGTTAGACACACATTCTCTGGCAACTTTGTCCTTCATTCCTCAAACACAATTTTCCTCTCATACCACCCACTTGTGATTGCTCTCAGACTATGGGTTGACTGAGTGGTTCCTGAGTGCTTCATTTCCTTTGCTCCCATAGATGCGCACACTCATTCTCCTTGTGTGTTACTGTCCGTTCACTCTGCTGAGTACTCAGAATTTCATAAGCCAGTAGACAATGAGGCAGTAGCCAAGCCCAAAGAGCAGAGGTAAGCCCGTAACTGTCTGGAGACCAGTAACTGGGTGAAGCTTTTAGTGAGGAGACTGCATAAAGCTGCAGCAGAGAGCCGGCTTGCTCGTCGAGCATCACAGCCAAGTGCTAGTCATGCTAGCTCGAGCCTTTTGTTTTATCTGAGGATCAAAATCAGTAACCCGTGGTCTGGCACCAGACTGACTTAAACAAAGAGTCTGTTCAGTCTCACCAGTCCTGGGACAATCAAGAGGAAATTTCAGAAAATATGGCAAAACCTTTACAATTCAGTGTAAAATTGCTGCAGGTGTGCGGCTTTATTGTGACATCAGAGTGGATGCATCAGATTTAGACAGTTTTCCAGAGATCTTTACACTGATATTTAGATGCGTCTTTAAGTGAAGTTTTATTCTGTATGTCGGTTAAGGTTTAGCAAAAAAATTCCACCAGTTTCCACCCATTATTTAAATTACCTGACAAAAATACTGCTAAAAAATCCCAAAACACTGCATTTAGATGTCAAGTAACCACAGGAGTCAGGCACGCTGAAGCTGAGTCCCCAATCAATACGACATTGTAATGCTAAGCAGGTTTTGAGTATGTTATGTGTTTATACTGGAAAGGGCATACAATTAAGTGTACTTCCCCAAAACAGAGTACTTAAAGCATAAAGAAGTGTGTGCTGTAGAGGTGCGCTATTGTCCCAAAATACAATGTACAAAAACAGGAAAAACACCAAAGCATTGCTAACTACTGTAAAATATTTAGTGCTGAGACACGTGTGAAAAAATCTTTAAAAGCAACATAAAAGGAACAATTCTGATTATTATTTTTGTTCAGTTGCAGTTGACGTAATGACGTGTCAGGTTAAAGTCCATCTTTACATGTGTGGCATCGTTTCCTGTTAGAAAAGCTATTGAATTTTCACACAAAAGAGCACAAAGGCTAAATTATGTCCCAGTAAGATACACTACCAGGTTACATACAAAATGAGCGCTATTCTGCTCTGATTGGCTGCCACTCACAAACAGAGGGTTTGAACAGCAGGTGAATGTCAGGATGCAGGTGTTTTGGAAACAATCCTTCAAAATGAAAATGAAAAAACGCAGGGGAATCTCGAAGTGTATGACTGTTGAACTGTAGTCTAGTGACTTGTATTTCATCACTAACTCATGCAGTGATGTATATCAGAAAACCAGCAAATTGCAGGATAATTTAAATGTTGATTTATTAATTACAGACCTTTGCAAAAGTCTCAAGCCACCCACCATTTCTTTATATAGTGCTTAGAAATTTCAGTAGTTCATATAAATATATGTAAACATACATGGAAATACAACATCTAAGGCACAATTCTGATGAGCTTGAAATATTTGGTATGGATCGCCTTTATTCTTTAACACAGCCTGAACTCTTTTAAGCAAGCTTACTCGTATTTTTTTTAAGTCGTCTTCAGGAATAGTTCTCCAGGCTTCTTGAAGGACATTCAAAGCTCTTGTTTGGATGTTGGGTGCGTTTTGCTCTGTTCTATGTCAGGATGATCCCACACCGCTTCAAAAATGTTGAGGTACGAGCTCTGGGGAAAAAATCCATGACTGTTGTGTGTTTTTCCAGGTATGATTTTACTGCAGTGGCATTGTGTTTGGGGTCATTGTCATGCAGAAACATGAAGCTGTTGCTGATCAGATGCAACCAGATTGCATTGCATGGTGGATCAGTGATCTGATTGTACTTTCCTGTGTTCATAATTCCATCAATTTTGATTTTCACCACTGGTTCAAATGAAGCCCCCAAAACCATGACAGAGCCTCCTCCATGTTTTACAGATGGCAGAGTTAGCAACATTGTATTTATATAAATGTAGCCAAAGAGTTGACGTTCAGCATAGCTATTGTCCACACAGGCTTGTGTGTGACATTGTATGCTTTTCTTAATGTAATTTGTTACGAGTCATTTATCATCTATTTCTTAAACCTGTCCATAGTTTTGTACTCTTTTGTGGATTATATTGTGAATCAATGAATGAATAAAACCATACAGAATACAGTGATTGAAGGTACTGTAATATTTTCAGTCACATGTTGTGTGTGCGTTAGAGTGAGAGAGCACTGTGTGCAGCTTTGCTCAGCACAAACCCTCCTTACATCAGTCTGCAAACTGTAAGCACAAACCAAACTCTGCCATGAGTTTATGGGCCATAGCCCAGTGCAGTATGGGTAATAACAGTGACCAGGCTGTTAGCAGAAGAAAGAGATGGGGATGGAGGAGAGGCGGAGGGTCTGTCTGGTTGCTAGGATACGTGGCCGGCGCCAACAGCGGATATGATTTATAATGGCCAGTCTGACTGTCTCGCTTTCTGCACTTGTTTCCTTCTTCCTCTCCTCTCGCTCACTTTTCCACTGACTCTCTCCGTCTTCCATCCTCATTTCTATCCTCAGACTATCTAAAAACTCTGCTCAGCCACCACAGGGGTTACTACGGATGTTCCTGATATTAACACCTGTGTCCATCATGAGATAATGTAAAGAAACTTTAATTTGTCTGGGGATAATGACAATAATCATTTAGAGTCTTTTCTAATTATATATATATATGAAGGTGAAGCAACGCCAGTGTCTGTGCATGTTCAAGTGGTCATGCAAAAGCTGCATGCATGGATACTATTGATTTTACTGAGACTTGATCCAGCTCAGGATGGTAGAACCCTCAGGGACAAATACAGAGAGGAAGAGGGTGTACGAGGACACTTGATGGAGGGTCACAAGGGGAAATGGAGGTCTGCATGTAAGATGAAAGCACATAAGGATGGATCTTGAGTGTTCGATTGTGACATTGAGTCTAATTAGCGCTCTTGAAAGATATTTTTGTTGTTAAAAAATCATATTTCTCAGGGAAAAAAAGGCATTTGGTTTGGGATTTGCCTCAGAGCAGCATTCAGCCATATCACCAGGCTCTGAAAGTTTCCACTAAAACACAGACTAACATGATTACTCTTTGCTTAGTGACTCCTCCAAGTGGAGTGACACAGGTTTTTACAGACAGACTTTGATGTTTATTTTTAAATCAGGGGCAGATGACACTGATTTCTGTTTGATTTTCATGCACGTCTCATCTGCTGAGGTTTTCAGATTTCTCACAGCACCTCAATCAAATTACAAAAACCTCACAGCGAAAAGAAAAAAATTTAAAAAGTCAACAACAGTGTGGTTCTCCAGAAACGGCTTCCCATTCCCATTCCATTAGGAATAGTCCAGCAGAGACATGTTGTCCTTGAAGGTCGGGGCACCACAATCAAAATTGTACTCAGCTCAGTGCTGGGCTATAGGCGCATATATCCGTGCATCCCTACGTGAGAGACCACTATTTTATTTTATTATTTTTTTCAGAATTTCAATTAATTCAACATGAAGCCTTTGAGAGCATCCAAACCATCTGAACTGGGGTTAATGGGAGGCCTGCTGCAGGTAGCTGTAGTTCCTGTGAACCCTAAAGAGCACCCAGGCTAGACACACGTTTTCTACATAACCAGATTATGTTACACTTTAATTAAGATCCTCACAGTAATCATGTTTTTATTCTTCTGCTTTATTTCTTATATAAATCAACATTTAGCTGCACACGAGCGTAACTGGAGCTCGCTTTAGATGAGTTTTATTTTGAGATACTGCGGCTGTCGGTCCTTTATTTCAACAGATTGCAAGGCATCTCAACTGCAGGCCATGGCTTGTTTATAAGGCACCTGTTATACTGTTTTCTTTATTTTTGCCATATGTGTGTGTGTGCGTGCGCACAGAGATGGAGGGGATTAAAGTAGAGTGGATCGCAGCTAAACCAGCTGGTTTCAGACAGGATGACCTGAGGGCTTGAAACGAGGCCCAGTATCTTACTGTAACGACCACAGCATACGTCAGTATATATGTCTGTTTGTGCCCTAGCTCCTCCTTCATGGGTGGGCTGATCTGAACGAGACTTTGCACTAACGTCGTCACACATACATTGATTATTAGCATCTATATGTTTTCTTTTAAAAACAAAATCCCAATTCTTTTGATTTTTTTGTTTTATATATCATCTTAATTTCATCCCACTCTCCCATGAATGCTGCATTATGTTCTATGCTCCATTTGTGTTTGTTTCATGAACCCTACGGCATGTTTTGCAAAATTTAATGTAAAACTGTTTTTGAATTTAATGTTTAATATTTTTTTTATAGCAGACTAAATCTGGAGTTGGTTCAGTTAAAATACAAAGTGTAAAGGCTCGTCGTGTTTTTACCGGTGAGAGTTGCTTCACACAGTTTGCAGTGCATCTTATTTTCTTTGACATCAAGTGTGAAATGTGTCCGTACGTCTGCTCTTCCCTTCCTCCCAAGCTTTCACAATTCATTGCATTTTCATGAGAAACACGGAGCTCGTCGTACCGCCTCAGAAAATAAAACCAACAACCAAAAAACCAAAAAAAGCCAGGAGGGCAAATTATACGTGCATGTCTAACCTTACTGCACAAAAAGATTACTTCTGATTGGATTATCCACCTTTCTACACAACTTAATTAGTTCTGACTGGGTCTCATCTCTCAGGAATTTTTTCATCTCGTTTTTATTTAATGACGAAAGCACCGATACACCTAATCATAGTTTTTATTTAGTTTCCATCTTGTATTTGTAAGAAGAAAAACGATGAAAATGATGAAAATTATTGGGCAACAAAGTTAACACTGGTATAACGGCAGCAGTTTGAGGTTAAACGATCAGTTTGTGTAAATTTAGACTTACAAACAAGATATACATTAAAGTGTTTATTGCATGTATCCTAAAACTACAGGTTAAATACGTACGACCTAAGGTTTACAGTTTAGGTTTTGTGTGTATGTGTGTATAATTCTGATCATTCTGTTGTTATATACAGTGATACAACAAATAGAAATAAGATAAAGATTAAGATAAATTTACTACAGACAGTTTTTACTAGTCTTACTAGCAAAAGTCATAGGTGGTTTTTGCTAGTGAGACTATTAAGGATTAGTTTATAGGATTATTATTTGCAGAGCATCAAATAAATGTCCTTCAAATTTGTTACATAGAAGTCTTCTTAGTTTTACTTTCACTTCCTTAAAGGATGGTTTCACATTTTTCAAGCCTGTCTAACAGTACTCACACGCCTATACACAGTGACAGTTTCAGGTCACTGTAATCATTCCTCCTGTCCATACTGACTGCGAGGAGATCCCTCCCTAAAGCAATAACAGACCAGGGAACAAAATCCACGGTCATCATTCTGTGCAAATATACACGCTTTGTTACGCAGGTCAAGGTGGTATCTCTGTTACTGACAGTCTTTTCACTCCTTCTGTTCACTGTGGCGTTACAGTGGAAGAACAACAACACAAGTCACTTTGCAGAGTGTACTGTCACTCTCATTTTTAGGTATTTAAAATAATTCAATCGTAACAATCCCGCTGGGGTTAGGAACTTGTTGGTGAAAAGAGAGACAGAGTTGTTCCGTGGGGAGTATGCTTAGCTGTAGCAGCTACGATGTTTCAGTGTAGCTACAGTAGGTTCATGCTTCCCTGCTGTGTCTGATCTGACAAATGAGTTATTCTGTGAAGCTGAAATGTCTCACCCGGTTAGCTGTGGCATCACCACCCTTCCAGTCTGGCTTCTTAACTCATCTGCACTTATGAAATTAGATTATTCGATAAAGCAGCTAGCCTGTTATTCTCTTCATTCTGCGCCCATAAGTGATCCAGGAAGACATTCAAACTAGAGTGTCCACATCTCTCTTTCTCTCTCTCTCTCCGTCCGTCCACTGTCTTCCAGTAAATGGAGGATAATTTTAGAGCGATAAAGAGCCCGGAGGATATCGAGGGGAGGGAACGCGCACACGCACACACAACAAGATGGTCCCTCATTCCCTGTTGCACCTGCTGACCCCACAGGATCCACCGAGATCTGCTACTGCTGAATGTGCGGCTTGTATACACACACACACACACACACAGGAATGCGTACGCACTTTGACTAATAGGCCTAATGCTTCCTGAAGAGGGCCCAGCACTGCATTAGCTACGGATGTGGGATTGATTTAGAAACTGAAAGCCTTCTAGCGTGTGTATGGGTTAGTGCTTGTGTATATGTGCTTGTGGGGGGAATGTATTGTACACTCAGTGGTCTTTTTTCTTCAGTTCCACTCGTTTTGGCATTATTTATAAATAAATGAAGGAGTTTTACCAGTTTTAATGAAGGCTGTTCAGTGATGATGTATAATGTTTACATATGCAGAGTTTCATGCCACAGTTTTATTCTTTTCAGAGCGTCGAAGCCTTAGAACGAATGTTTTGGCTGTCATCAGACACTTAAACTCTCCTACTAATTTTAGCCGTAACAGAAGGTCTAATTAAGGCAGCCTGACCCCTCACACCAATTAAATGGTGGTGAATCTCAGGAAAACATTAGTCCTTCTAATGTTGGATTAATTCCTGACATCAGTTATAAAAAAATTAAATTAAAAATATCATGGATCGCTCCCTATTTCATTTCACAGCGGGCCTCAGTTCAAAGCGACGCAGACTGAACATGTGCAGTTTTTAACATCAGTTGCTGATAACAGCTGCATACAAATGCAAATGCAATTTTTTAAAAAACCCCAACTTTTTAGACTTTAATGTGCATAAAAAGTGTGAATAGCAGTTCCAAACACCACTCAAAAAGCAGGTAGAAGAGCAAGTCGTCACAGAGACAGCAAAACCTGTTATGTTAATGCAAAACTACTATAAAATGAAATGCATTCATGAAGAGGGGTCAAGTTGGTTAAGATGAAGTGAATATCATAAAACAGCAGCTCAAACACCGGGGAGTTATAACTGGGGATGTTGCGGCAGGCCTACATAAAAAGGAGTCTTGGTTCTGCGCTGCTGGTGAGGCGTGGACATGTAAGTAAAAAGGACGGTCAGGTAAATCTGATGCAGGTGATTCTGCACCAAATGTAACAACTAGCACAACAACAGAGACTACAAAACGCCGAGGCATAGCCGAGTCTCCGCTTCGCTTCAGTGGGTAATGATGGGAGGCCGTGGCGTGCTTTCTTCTCAGAGTTTCTGACTGTATAAAGGTTAACTAGTTAGGATGCCACTTGGAGACTTCACAAAGTGCCTTGTTTATTTTTGAGAGTAATGTTACACACTAAAGTTGTACTTTTGTCGTATCGTACTCGAAACTTCGACATCACCAATCGGTTTACTTATGCCCAGCATTCCTCCTGGGGTGTAGGCCATCAACAAGGGATCCTCCAAGGTGTTCAGTTTTGAGTTATAGTCTTAATCTGATGTCAGGTGTGTATCAATTTCTTGTATTCTTTCGAAGGTCTCATTGCGATGCATTGCATTCTTTGGCCTTCCTCTTTTTCTCCTCCCTTGGAGCTTCCACATCAGGGCTTGTCTGGTGGTGATGTTGTTGGTTGGTTTCTTCCTGTCCATCTCCATCATCTTCTTCCCATCTCTCCCTCTACAGGTACTTGCTTCACTTTTTTCCCCACAGGTCGTAATTGCAGATCTTGTTGAGCCAGTAGACCTTCAAAACTTTCCTCAGCCAGCTGTTGATCAACATCGGTATCTTATTAATTCTGCATCATAGAGCAACATGGATTTCACAATTGGTGTTCAAGATTCTGATCTTGGTGTGTTGGCTTTTGAGTATTTTGAGTTCCAGATGTTCTGGATCTGGACACTGATGGTGACCATAACTTAGAGGATAAATTTCATGTTGTATTAAATAGCTCTGCTGGTCTGTGTGACTAGAATTGTTTTGACACACAAACCAAAGAGTCAGAAAGTCAGATTAGCACATTGTGTGAAGTTGTGCTTTTGTGGATGCAGAGAAATGCCGAGAATACTTAGTTTGGTTTAGGTGAGGGTGCTGCCTGGGTAGAGTGTGCAGGAGACAGGACGGCTGCTCATTAGCTGTCAGTACACTGTACTAGTATCAGCGCTGCAAAAATTGGAGCAATCAGACATCATCAGCAGACGCTGTACCGGAAAAGTGGCAAATTAAAGGACATTGGTGCCTTTACATGCATCCGCATTGGATATAGTATCTTGAAAATCTTCAGGTTTATGGTGTTTGTGCGACCTGTGCAAAGGGGTAGAGTTACACTGCCTCTTTTTTGCAGTAAAATAGACTTAAAATCTATTCTTTGATTTGTGATCATATTCTGTGCGTTGTTTCGTGTAATGGTAAACTTAACCCAACCTTAACTGTCTGGTCTTCTTGTGTTTGCTGGTAAACATCGGCAAACCATAACGTAATCTTAACGTTGAAGCCTTGTGGAATTTATAGGAGAAACAAAGAGGCCATGGAGCGTGGCATCTGCTGCCAGGTGAATGACAGTCGGTGCTGGTAGAAAGAGTGAGAGCGAGGGCCGAAGTGGAACGGGTTAAAGCGTGCTGAGAGCAGAGGGCGAGGTGGCCTGGGGGGGAGGAGAAGAAGAAGAAGAGCAGAGAAACAGAAAAGCAGACGTGGAGGAGGAGGTGAGGAATTGATGAAGCAGAAAGCTGGGTTATTCCTGCTGTGAACCTATGTGTCTTTGCTCTGTGTGTGTGTGTGTGAGTATAAATGGCAGGCTTTGGCAGTAAATGAAACTGTTTATCAGATCAATATGGCCATCATCTCCCAGATGACTGTGGCCTCTGCTGAAGAGCAATCATAAATCACAACCAAATATGGAGGACAGCGATCTATACCTACTGAGTTTGTCGCTGCGTGCGTGTCTGTGTGCACGCGTGTGCACAAGGATGGACGCGGCTCTTTGTTTTTGTCTGCGGTAACTCGTCGGTGACAGTGTTAGTGCGTCCCGTGTGAAACAGTCGTCTTCTTTCTCTCGATGCTCTGGTTGAAGCAGAGATCTGAGATGAAGCAGTCACAAAATGGAGACAGGAGAAACACAGACCACACCTTATGTTATGAGCAAAAGGGAATAAACACGCAAACACACACATCGTGCGACACATCCTTCTCCATAGGGTTAACAGCAGTGCTCTTGCTCTGTCTGATGGCCCCCAGTGCTCTCACTCTGAATAATGTAGCCTCCCGATATCAGTGACAAGAGTCTCGAAACCAAAATAGCATCTTGAGCTCCGATAAATATAGAAGGTAATTAAATCGGCAGCAGGAGAAAGAGGCAGAGAAAAGCCAGGGAAAAAGGAAAGGTCTGCTTTATGTGCGAGGGTAAAACTCCCCTCTGCAGGGGATCGCGGGGATCGATTGAACGCCAGCAAAACGCCATTCGTTGTGTGGCCTTATTTTCCTCAAACTCGCACTGTCGATTTTGTCATTTTCGGGGTAGATTTGCGTGCACGCACACACACGAGATGTGGAGGTTGAACTGTGTGTGTTTCAGGGCCTTCAGAGCGCAGTGA